>NC_139702.1:54256140-54268640 GCF_964188405.1 Protomyctophum parallelum | reverse complement strand
GGACGGCGTCGCCAGAACAGAGGGGGTGGAGGCCCCTCTGCCGGGCGAGGCCGATCCTCAGGGAAGAACCCAGGCCTCCAGCAGTCTACCTGACTGCTGCATGGTCGGCATCGGCCGCTTCTCCCAGGCCCAAAGGGCGATCTGGGAGGAGCGTGTGGAGTCCCCTTGGGTGTTGGACACAGTCCTAAGAGGGTACAAACTCCAATTCCGTTGTCGGCCACCGCCCTACAGGGGCATTCGAGAGACTACTGTGTCCGATCCTGCGAAGCGGGTGGTTCTCCGACTGGAGATCACCGCGCTCATCGCCAAGAGAGCGATCAGGAAGTTAGAGCCTTCAGAACGGCTCGATGGGTTCTACTCCAGGTACTTCATCATTCCAAAGAAGGACGGGGGCTACCGTCCCATTCTGGATCTGCGCAGCCTCAACTGCCGCCTGAAGTACCTGACGTTCAAGATGCTTTCCCCAGCCCGGGTGTTGCAGGCCATGTCCGAGGGACTGTGGTTCACCACCCTGGATTTGAAGGACGCGTATTTCCAAGTGCCCATCCATCCAAGCCACTGGAAATACCTCCGGTTCGCCTTCGAAGGAGAGTCCTACGAATATCAGGTACTTCCCTTCGGGCTTTCTCTTGCACCACGCACCTTCACAAAATGCATGGACGCGGTTCTGGAGCCCCTCTCCTCCATGGGCATTCAGGTGTTGAATTATCTCGACGACTGGCTCCTCTGTGCTCCGTCCATGGAGCACGCAGCCAGGGACACCAGCCTCCTGTTAAAACACATCCAGGAGCTAGGGTTGGTCCTGAACGAGAAGAAGAGCCGTTTGTCCCCTTCACAAGACGTGGTCTTCGTGGGGATGGCTATAAACTCGTCTCTCATGAGGGCGAGTCTGCCCGCCAAGAGAGTCGAGACGATTCTCTCCTTTCTCCACCGGTTCCGCCTGGGACGGACAGTGTCCGTCGGGGACTGCCAACGCCTGCTGGGCCTGCTAACAGCGGCCTCGTCGCTGGTCCCCTTAGGTCTCCTTCATCTCAGACCGCTGCAGCGTTGGTTCAACGCCCACAAGCTGCATCGGCGGCGACACAGACATCGTCGTCTCTTGGTGACGAAGTCCTGTGTGCTCGCACTCACTCTGTGGCGTGCCCGCTCCTTCTTGGAGTCAGGGAAGGCGCTCAGCAGGATGACACGCAGGGAACTGGTGTGCACCGATGCCTCTCTGGAAGGTTGGGGTGCTGTTTACAGGGGCATGGCGGCCAGCGGCCGCTGGAGTCCGCCATGGTCTGTCCAACATATCAATGTGCTGGAGCTCAGAGCTGTGTGCCTGGCTCTTCGGCATTTTCTTCAGCATCTGGAAGGCCGGCATGTGTTGGTGCGGTCAGACAACACCTCGGTTGTAGCCTACATCAACCATCAAGGTGGGTTGAGGTCCCGCCGTCTCCACGAGTTGACGCGGGAGCTCTTAGTTTGGGCTCAGGCTCACTTCCCATCTCTTCGGGCCACGTATGTCCCGGGGGTCCAGAACTCTGCAGCGGACATGCTGTCCAGAGACGGACCGAGAGAGGGGGACTGGCGTCTCCACCCTCAGGTCGTGCAGCAACTGTGGAACAGGTTTGGGAGTGCACAGGTGGACCTGTTTGCCTCCCAGGAAACCGCTCACTGCCCCAGTTGGTTCTCACTGGCAAATCCTCCAGGGCCTCTTGGCCTGGATGCCTTGGCTCACGACTGGCCGCTGACGCGGCTCTATGCCTTCCCTCCATTTCCACTGATCCAGGCTACGCTGGACAGAGTCGAGATGGGGGGACATCGGTTGCTGCTGATAGCCCCGCGCTGGCCGAGACGCCCTTGGTTCAGGGTGCTACTGTCTCTGGTCGCGGGGACACCATGGCAGTTGCCTCAGAGGCCCGACCTGCTCTCGCAGGCTCAGGGAGCCCTGTGGCACTCCCGCCCCGATCACCTCCAGCTATGGGCTTGGCCCCTGAGAGGCGCAGGTGGTCGGGTCTAGGTCTCCCAGAGGGAGTTCTACATACGTTGCAGAGTTCCAGAGCCCCGTCTACTGTTGCAACATACCAGGTTTGTTGGCGCCGGTTCCGCACTTGGTGCGCGTCCTGTAGTGCTGACCCGGAACACTGTGACGTTCAGATTGTGCTACACTTTCTGCAGTCACTTCTGGACGAGGGCAGGGCGGCCAACACTTTAAAGGTGTATGTGGCCGCTATCTCTGCATGCCATTCTGATGGCTTTGACGGACAGCTGGGTAAGCATCCATTGCTGTCACGCTTTTTGAAAGGGGTAAGGCGCCTCCGCCCAGTGAAGGCTCCTCAGGTCCCCACTTGGGACCTTGGCTTGGTGCTCTCAGCACTCGGGAAACCTCCCTTCGAGCCCCTGGATACTGCCTCTCTTCAGCACCTTTCATGGAAAACTGCGTTTCTCTTGGCAGTCACCTCTGCAAAGAGGGTGGGGGAGCTCCACGCGCTCTCGATGAGCGCAGAGTGTCTCCAGATGGGTCCTGGTAAAGCGAGTGTTACTTTGCGACCCAATTCTTCCTTTCTGCCGAAGGTTCTGTCCGTGGGACATGTGAATCGGCCTCTTCACCTGTCTGCCTATGTCTCTCCCTTGAGTGGGGAGGGCTCGGATGATGCTCCTCACGTCCTCTGCCCGGTGAGGGCTTTGGACGCCTACGTTGTGCGAACGAAGGCGGTCAGACTGACTGATCAGCTCTTCGTATGCTATGGTGATAGAGTCTTGGGCCAAGGGCTCTCAAAGCAAAGACTCTCACATTGGCTTGTTGATACAATTGCCTGTGCTTACCACTCGGCGGGGGAGGTTCTGCCACCCGCGGTGGTGGCACACTCGGTTCGGGGCATGGCAACTTCTTGGGTGCAGCTTAAGGGTGTCCCCCTTTCGGACATCTGTGCCTCAGCCAGCTGGACGTCGCCTAGTACCTTCACCAGGTTCTACCGCGTCAATGTGGTCCCCGAGAACCGGTTGGAACAAGCCGTTTTAGGGATTGCCTCTGCTCCTTCGGAGACAGGAGGCTCTCTGTGATTGAGCTGGGGCTGGCCGCTTCCACGGGGACGGCCTGGCTCTGGTTCTCATTGATAGGTCTCCGACTGATCTGGTAGTGTACTATCATATATTGGAGTGATCCAATATAGCGCTACATAACGTAGGTTACGTAGGTAACCACGGTTATGTGAGCGATTGGATCACTCCAATTATAGTCGCGGAGATCTATCGCGCCTCGGAAAGGGTACGAGGTAGGGGAAATGACGTGTGCGGGCAAAGTACCCTCGGGAGGCGGTGCCTCACTCACACGTCATTTTCCCGTGTCTTAGCACGGGATCATCGGTAAGTCCGCTCGACGCTCCGCCTGCGGACGGAACTATCATATATTGGAGTGATCCAATCGCTCACATAACCGTGGTTACCTACGTAACCTACGTTGATCTTGCCAGATTAACTTAACCAGTTAACCTGGATATGTTGAGGCTTGATTCGGTTTCATGAAAGTGATGCTACATAAGTTACCATGGAAACTAATGCTTTGGACTTAGCCTGCTCCGGACCAGGCTAACAGCCAGGTTTAACCTAATCCTGATGTCTTTACTGTTCATTAAGCAGTCAAACTGATCACAAACCAATGATGTTTTCCAGATTTATTAAATTATTATGGGTTTATGTTGCCTTATTTGTATCGGTCTGCATTAAAGGACTAATTTAAGCACTATATAAAATCAAATAACCAAAATATATAGGCTGCACAACATCATGACAGCTTGTAGATCAGATGCTTTTGGTGAATGTTCCCCATGAATAGGTTTGCTGTCGTGCAAGTGCAGTGCACGGTTAAGAAGAATTATTATATTATATTATTATTATTATTATTTGTAAAAGTGAAAACCACTAAATATTACCATTACTCATTGTTTTACAACATATTACCATTGTAACGTTTCACCCACTACTAGTCCTACATACTTACACCTAGAAACCCCATTCAAACCTATTTAGGTTCATCCTACGGTGGACATGTGTGCCTGAGAAGGAATCTTTGAAATGTTTCATAGTTTTAGAAATATAGTGCTTTCAAATTTGAGACATTTATAGGCAGATAGTGGCACTTCAAAAAATCACTTTCACCTAGAAACTCCATTCACACTTTGTAAAATTCAGCTTACTGTGGAGACACATGCTGGAACGTTTTACTTTGAAATGTTTTGTAGTTTCTGAGTTATTTAACTTAAACGCCCAATGCATTCTCTTTTATAATTTATATTTTTGTCCCACGATTTTGTAACCCATTTTTCACCCCTGTGTCAATCATCTAATGTGATCCTGGGCTCTACACACCCTCCGCCAACCTAGGGAGAGCAACGGACTTTACTCATGCTTCCTTCATGCTTGAGTGTCCAAGTTGCTCCTTTACACCTGACAGGGGGGAGTTTCTGGTTGGACGTAGCGCGTGGAAGGAACACGTTATTCCAACCAGTTCCTTTGCCCTCCATCAGGCGTCCCAGCTGGCCAGGGGGAGGCAGTTTAGAGACCAGGATTACTGCATGTTTTTGTGAGGGTATCTACCCTAGGGGACACGGGGAGAACATGCAAACTCCACACAGAAAGGCCCTTTCGCCAACCCCGCCTTCGGGTATGGGCACTGATGACGCGGAGGAGGAAACACGCCGCCAGCACCCACAGCGCCCCGAGCGGGAATCGAACCCAGGACCTTCTAGCTGTGAGGCGACAGCACTACCAACTGTGCCACCGTGCCCCCAGCCCAATGCATTCTCAATGGCAATAGCACAAACTTTGGCATGCTCCCATGACCCTCACCAGTCTGGCCCCTGTCTGGACAACAACCCCCTTCCCCAAAGGTAGCTCCCTCAGAGGAGGGAGTTATGGCCAAATATCACAATGCGACAATATCATTATGCTTACAATATTAAGAAGCATAATGATATTGTCGCATTGTGATAGTCTATCCACTATTGAGAGTATGTTCTCTCTTTAATTACAGCAGCAGTATTTATTTTAGAAGCTTAAGTCCTTGTATCAGTAAGTCTTGAATAGATTAGTAAAGATAATGAGATATACAGAAGGGGGCTGTAATGCAACTATTAAGGATGCAAACTGCCTTAATACCGCATGAAGAAGAAGGATCAGTAAATCTGTGTTCTACAGAATGGGTCTAGAGACAAAAAGCCAGACTGTCTATTAAGCCAGGCTTGCTGATCCCGGCTCGCCAAATCCTCCAATTCTGAGCCTCGCTTGGCTTTAGTGGAACGGAATAAACCAGGCTGTAAAGATCAGGATTTAAAAAGCCTGGTTTTGGCCTAAATCCTGGATTAGTTAATCCAAGTTTCGTGAAATAGGCCCCAGTGCCCATGGTCCGGGTGCACTTATTTGGCCTATACTGGCAGTGTGCAGAAGACATTTGGCACTGATTGGTCAGGAGGTTTGTGTGCGATTACTGTGGCTCTAGAGTATAGAGTAGACGCACACGCACGCACTCTTGTAGACTGAAGAAGGTTCTTCCATTGACAGCATTACTCTACTCTTAAAACAACAAGGGGCTGTCAGGAGGGGAGAGAGAGATCAATGAGGGTTTGTTTTAGAGAGAAGCAGAGGATGATGGGACAATGAATGATTAACTTTCTGCTCTTCTCCTCCTACTCGCCATGTATGTCATGATGTCATCATCCAGGGACACACTATCATCCCGAGCCCCCCCCCCCCCCCCCCCCCACACACACACACACATGTTCCTTCATAAAAACGAAAGCACTGCACACCTTGCTTCATGACTCACTGCCGTTACACAGTACCTGACGACTGATGTAAAAAAGAAATGTCCACATGGATCGATTCTCTTTTGATTAGATGAGATAAACTGCAGTTAATCCCTGTGGGGAAATTAAGTCATTGCAGCAGGGAAGAATACGGTACAGATGATACTTCAGAAAATATCAATAGAGAAAAATCTATAGAAGAAAATTACAACAAAAATATGAACAAATACAGTCAAATAAGATATTTGTACACTATGTGCAAAATGCATCATTCAATTTGATTAGATGGAACCTCAATGAGACACAGTCAATTTGTGGTGTACCTGTATATACTGTACTAGTCTGCATAGAATGAAAAGACCACATGTATTGATTCACCTTTCATGTAGTATTTGAACCTTGTTAAATTCCAAAAAGTTTCCAAAAAGGTCATTTTCCCAATTTCCCCAGAACACAACCTTTTCAGGCATAACTTCCAACGAAGGGATGGTTATTGTTATTTGTGGCAAAAGCTTGTAAATATCTAAAAAGCACAAAGAAGGAAGCACTTTTTGTGGCAAAAGCTTTCTTACTTTTTCCTGCCTTGATCTCCTTACACCCACTGCTCTTCCCTTTCTTTGTTTATCTTAAAGAATGGCATGATGGGAACTATACACACAAAAACTAATTTCACTCACTTTTTTACCTGTAAAACTGTGACGCGACAATAAAGCGGACTCCGATCCATCTCAGAACGTGAATGACATGGAGTCACGTTTTGCTCTCTCTTTCTAGTATTTTGCTAACGTACTCTTTAGACTGACCCTGAGACTCATAGTAGTGGAACCTCTGGGCTATACCTGTAGGCAGACTGCGTTCCACACATCCCCCCCAACATCCCCCCCCTCCCCTCCCCTCCCCCTCCCCCGCCACCCCATCCCTGCCCCGCTGTGTCGCCCTGCTTTTTGCGACCATGAACGTGTTAGCAGCTCCCAGAGTTCTCTCACCACGTCCTCTGGCCTAATTTAGATTTATGTGTTTTTCTCCACGACTTGGGGCCTTGTTCCCCTCCACTTCTCCTTGCACAGATGATATTCTGTTTTTGTGAGTTCATTTATGTATATATATATATATATATATATATATATATATATATATCAGTGGCGTGCACAGACATTTAGAGGGGCAGGTGCTCAAGTGAAAAAAAGGGCACCTTGTGCTGCACATTTTGGGGCGGGAACCCATTTTGGTGCTTTAGCTATTGAAAAATAGCAGATATACAAGCTCATAGCGCGCCACCGAGTGGCGCGCTACGAGCTTGTAGGTCTGCTATTTTTTTTTATTATCGAAGAACCACTGACATAGAAACATATAGCTTTAGATTGTGGGGGCCTAAATAATATAGTAGAAGCGTTTTTTATCAAGATTTGATCAATGTCACCATGGTCCACACACTAAAAAGTAAGAAAAAAAGAAAACGTTTTTTTCTTTTTTTTTGAGCACATTGCCAAAAGGGCAGGGGGTGCTCTAGCACCCCCTAGTGTCTATCTGTGCACGCCACTGATATATATATATGTATATATATATAAATGTATACTTTTTTAAACATGAGAAGGGAGGAGGGAGAGAAAGGAGGGAGAGAAAAGAAAGTAAGGAAGAGAGGAAGGCAGGGGGAAGACGAGATTGTATGACTGGACTGGAACCTTGTGTCGCTACTTGGCAGCGACTTTATAACATCCCCTCCCTCCCTCCCTCCCTCCCTCCCTCCCTCTCTCTCTCTCTCTCTCTCTCTCTCTCTCTCTCTCTCTCTCTCTCCCACCTCCACTCAGAAATGTCCAGCTTGATTTAATCAGTGAGGCGGAGGGGAAATCAGCCTGGGCCCTGGACCAAAAAGTCTCCACGCAGGGAGGGGACAGAGGGGCCCCCAGTCCCCTGACCTCCGCGACCCCAGGAGGCAGACAACAAAGTCGGCCAGAGAGTCTGTGCGTGAGAGAGTGTGTGTGTGACACAGACTAGGAGTGTGGATGTCTGCGTGTGTCAGAGAGTTTGTGTGTACAGTATGTTTCTGTGTGTGGACCGTGCACGTGTGTGGGGGTGTGTTACTGTTCTGGTTGTGTGTGTGTGTGTGTGTGTGTGTGTGTGTGTGTGTATGCGTGCGTGTGTGTGTTTTCTTATGCATGCATACTTGAACGTGCACGTTTAGGAGGGGTGTATTTCTGTCAAGGGGCCAGCAGGGAGGATGTTAATCTGTCCCTCAGGTGGCAGTAGGAACACAGTCACAGCACAAGGTCTGACATGGAGCAGAGGGGGCGGGGGGGCGGAGGAGGGGTGGAGCATTTCCTCTGCCCTCCCTCCCTCCCTCCCTCCCTGTCCTCCCTCCCTCCCTCCCTCCCTCCCTCCCACCCTCCCTCCCTCCCTGTCCTCCCTCCCTTCCCGCTGCGTGGCTCTCTCAGACTTTAGAGCTGACATTAAATTCCTGTCGACAAGCGCCGCGCGTGGGGGGGGAACTTTTTGCTATGTGTTTGCTGTCACCGTAACCCTCGAGTCCTGCAAGGGTCACTGTCTCTGTTTCTCCCCTTTCTTTTTTTGCTCACTCGATCGTGCCCTCCCTTCTTCTTCCATCTCTCTCTCTCTCTCTCCTTCTTTCTCATTGTCCTCATCCCCTCCCGTTTCTCTCTCTGACACGCTTCCCAGTTCTGTCTCATTCTCTCTCTCTGTCATCATACTTTATTTTGGGCTCGCTCCTTTTCTTTAACATTCTGAAAGTTCTGCCTCTTCTCTCTCACTCTCTCACCTCCCCCCCCCCCCCCCCCCCTCCTTTCCCCGGCATTTTTTCTCGGCTGTTTACACAAAACGGACGCTTCCTGCTCAGCTCGGCGGGCCTGCGGTTTTCGCCGAGACAAACAAACAAAGCAAGAGAGAGAGAACACACACGGTTCATTCACAAACCGTCCAGGCTCATGTGCTGCACTGTGCTGCGCATGCAGCGCCCGCAAGCACATAACAAGATGAGGAATGAGTAGAAAATGTAAGCTGCGGCGAGAGAACGTAAATTAAAAACAAATCATGGCAGGGCTTGGAGATACTCGCCGACCGAGGCCAAGGCTAAACAACAACAACAGACAGCAGCAGCAGCACCCCGACATCCATCAGGAAATGACTTCAGCCCTGTGAAGGCAAATGGCAGGACATTATAGTTTGTCTGGTTTAGAAGGTGACAAGTCGTGACAGGTCGTGACAGGACTTCCAGTCAAATAAATCCATAATATGTTACAGTGTTACACACTGTTCTTCTTTTTTTTTACATTGTCTATTCAGAGAATCGTTGGGCTTGTGGAATGTTCTCTTTGGTTTGATGTGTGTATTAAAATAGCTGGCTTCCCCAATGGCTGATTACGATTACAAATTCTGGAGGTAAAAGTCCCCTTTTTCAGCTTCTCTCCTCTCGCAGACCTCTCCTTCATAACACACACAGTGTGTGACTTGCTCTGCCCTGGCCCCTACAGTAGTAAAGACGACATGACTTGGAGTGCCTGAGGCTTAATGTAGCTTAGCGACATTGTAAGGTGATAGCGCAAGCAGAGCTCCTCCACCCTAGTCTCGCTGAAAGCCTGTTTTATCCTGTCCAACAGAAAATAACCCAGCCAAAGCCAGCTCAGACACAGGGCCTAGCCCTGCAGCCCTCAAGAGTGTGTAGTGTGTGTGTGTGTGTGTGTGTTCACACCGCAGTCATAAGGCCTGGGGGACCAAGTGTGTGTGTGTGTGTGCGTGCGTGTGTACCTCTGTGTGCTTTTGTGTGCCTGCGTGTACGTGTGTGAATGTGTGTATTCAGAGCAGGGACTTGGATGCGAGCAGCTCCAGATTTATAAGTGTTGCTGTTGGACTATCCCACAGACATGTCGAGGGGGAAGCTGGGGGATTTTCTACAAGTCCTCAGGTTTCTCTGGGTCAGCATTTTGTCCTAGCGAGGACATAACATGGTGACAACAGGCATTAAAACACTGATTTGTCGCCCCCTCCCCCCCCCCCTCTTTTCTTCCCCCATTTGCTCTTCTCGTCTCTCTCTCTCTTTTTCCTCCTTTTCTTCATTTCCTCTCTCCATCTTTCTAACTTACTGCATCTCTGTCCCTACTTTTTTTACTCTTACCCCCCTCTCTCTGGCTGTCTCTCTCTCTGTCTCTCTCTCTCCTCTCTTTCCCAATGTCTCTCCTCCATAACTCGCTCCGAGAGTCCTCTCTCTGGCTTAATTCTTTTCCAGACTGCTGTTTTTACGTCGTTTCTGTCTGAAATGGACTCAAACCTAGTAAAATATCCTGGCTGTATAGAACGCTGCCCCTGTTCCTTCGGAACAGACGCTTCATAATAAAGATTAAAAAACCGACAGGTCTGCCCGTATACGTGACTGTTTATTCCTTGTCCCATGTCCCACAGCAGCAGAGTTAGAGTCAAATTTGTATCTCAACACTCATTTTTAATCATTACGTTTTTTTGGTCCTTTGTTTAAAACAGTTGACAGTTAATCAACTGCTGTTATGTCTACCTCTCTGCAGCATCTGGACTCAAATTGTATTTTCATGTGACTGTTGAATAGAGCAATTTTTAGTAATGGGAGACATTGGGACCACACACACATACGCAGACACACATACACACATGTCCACAGGCGGGCAACACCTTACACAGTAAAATCCTGAGTGGTACTTTAACTCCGATAGCTTAACGGAGCCTCAGGGGTCCAATTTTTACACTTTTTAAAATATTTATTTTACAAGTAACGCTGGTGATTTTTGCAGTGTACCGTCCTGTTAACGGCTCTTAGCCACAACCTCCGCCCGCACTGACGCTGAGTAACGAGTGTTTTCCTCCTGCATGTTGGTGGTTCCATCCATTGCTGCAGCCCAGCGCCTCTCTAGAGGCCAAAATACTCATCATCTTCTAATGATACCCTCGAAGGACACACACGCTTTTACCCCTGATGCAAATTGAAGTCGTTAATTAAGGAAGATAAAGGAGGGAAGGAAGTAACCACATGCAGCGACAAATTTGAATTAAACCCATGTACTTTTTTATTTAAGTTAGTTAAGTGTGTGTGTGTGTGTGTGTGTGTGTGTGTGTGCGTGCGTGCGTGCGTGCGTGCGTGCGTGCGTGCGCATGCGTACAGCAGCAAGTGTGTGTGTGCACTTACTGTACATGTGGTCTGTACGTGTGTTCCCTGATGACAGATCTGACATTGGGCCAGAGTCGAACCCCCATTCATGGCTCTGGTTTCTGTTTCCACAGCACCATAAAGAAATCATTTAGGTCGGAGGAAATTATTAAGTCTTATTAATATTTTGCCAGAGCTCCCTTTGTGGATGTGGAGGCTGCAGCGCGGGGAGACCATAGCGGTGTGTTTGGGTGGATGACTAGCTGTGAAACCGCATGAGTGTCCTTGGGCCTCCGTTGGTTTGTGCATGTGCGTGTCTAAGAGTTGGTGTGTGATGTGTATAGGGTTTATATAAGTGGGAAGTGTGTGTGTGTGTGTGTGTGTGTGTGTGTGTGTGTGTGTGTGCGTGTGTCTCACCACCAGTCCTGGCAGGATCTTGGGAAACCACTGGGAGGTTCTCCAGCAATGCCTCCTGTAGCACTGCGCTGGTTTGTGAACTCAATAATGGTTAGAGGGGACAAGTACTGCCATCTTAACCCCAGCCGAGTGGGAGAAACGTAGGCATGCATGCACGCATGCATGCACGCATGGACACACGCACGCACGCACGCACGCACGCACGCACGCACGCACGCACGCACGCACGCACGCACGCACGCACGCACGCACACACACACACACACACACACACACACACACACGCACGCACACACACTTACAGAGATACAGAGAAAACAAAAACAACTATAGTGCCCTTTTTCTTTTCAGAGACTCAAATGTATATGGCCAGAGGGCAGTTCAGTTGGAAAAGCCTCCCGACTTGCCGTAATCCAAAGTAGTTTCATACAATTTGAATGACAAACTGTACTACTGGCAGCCATTTTAAACCCCCCCAGGCCAGATAACCAAGAGAATACGAGAAGGAGAATATAGAATACAGGAGGAACAATATAGAGCAGTGCTGCTCAACCTGCGGTGCGCGGCCCATACTAAATGTATCTGCGGCCCGTCATGGTAAAATAATAAAATTATAATTAGTTTTTTTCAATATTTTGAACAAGATTGCGGTATTGTATATTGCTTGTTCCAAGAGAAAGTCATATGGCCTGACATCAGATGAGTTTTAACCACTTTTTCATAATCTGTTCATTATAATTACTTTTTTTTTGTTTTATGTGGCTTTTTACTGTGTTGTATATAGTCTGTTACAAAACTCATTTGTAAACATTTCAAAAATAATACTGGCCTTTTTAGCTTGCAGCCCTTGGACTTTTGTTGAGTGGCCCCTGTGCCATGTTTAAGTTGAGTAGCCCTGATACAGAGAAAAGACATAGAACAGGAGAAGAGAATGGTAAGACAAGATAACATACTTTTGAACAGATAATGAAATGAAAACACGGCATGATGCCACTGACTGAGCTGTAGCTCCTTGGAGCTATACATGTGTGGTTGAATGGCCCTACAAAAAAACACTATTTATTAATCCCACCACTTTCCAACATCTTCAGGAGTGCAACAGACTCTCCCATTTGTTTGCATCAAGGCCAGCTGTGTTATTTTAAATGTATAAAACGTAGTCCCGGCTGTAG
>NC_139702.1:54193640-54251140 GCF_964188405.1 Protomyctophum parallelum | reverse complement strand
AGAATCCGACTGTAATAAAATACTTTTTCATTGGTGTCTGGATAATTCTATCTACCTCCCATGATTCTGATAGCTTAATCAATATAAGCAGCCACCAATCATCTTTTTAAAAGTGGTTGGTATTTAAAAAGAGGCTGGTATTTATTTTCTGAATTACCACTGTGTGCCTTATCTTGCAATATGTATGCGTTACACAACTTCATGGGATATTTTCGTTGAATCGCATTTTACAAATATATCATGGAATAATACACTGTGTAAATACAGTTCAGTTAATACAAATTAGTCACGCATGCACTCACACTTTAACATAACACAATACATACAACCACTCTCTGTAAACCTCACCCTACCCATTTGTAATTCTATAAAGTTTGACATATTTTTGCACATTCATAATGTGAATGTTTTCAATGAAACTCAAGTACAAACTGTACCATTTTTTCCAACCTATAGGGAGGCTTAAATCAGACATAATGTACATAATGTACATAATATCTAATAATCCAGGTTAATATAACACTATTTTATAAACAAAGTAAGTAAGTAGATCGGCTATTTTCACAAGGTGTGCCTCTTTCTTGTATTATTTGACCATTGTTTGACCAGTTTTTATAGTATGGTTTGTTGATTACTTTTGATGCAGGCATAATGGTTTTTCTTCACTTTTCTTTCTTAAAAGTCCATTAATTGTCACGTCACTGTCATCTGGGGGACCCCCTCAAGATCATGTGGGGACTCCCCTGGAGGTCATGAAATTCTTATTAAAGATCTACAACATGCATTTTAAAACTGTTTTTATTATTTAATATCATATTGTTTATATCTCTCAAATGTATATTTCTAATGGTTTGAGCCTAAATCACCACTCTGATATAACCAGTTCATGTCATTTCTGCAGTACCCTTTACCACAATGTTCTGTGGTAGGGGCGCTGATATGGACATTATGATTCATTATAATACTGATGCTAGATAAACCCAGGCTTGTTTCCGTTCCATGCCAGCTTGGAAAATCAACAATGGCGGACATTGTAAACAAAGTGGAAATGCAAATTTGGAACTGCACACTGAAGCTACAAAGTAGGGCGTACAGTCAGATGACACGCATATGACCAAATCAGTTGAGATGTTCCTGAGAGCAATTTTCATAAAAGCGCTATATTATGAGAAAGCCTGATTGTTCAAAATTGCATATTTGTGGGGATAGAAAACACATACTGTAGAGTAGCACAAAAGAACACCTGGAAATATGGAAAAGTTGAAGGGCATGTTGTAGGACCTTTAAATAAACAAACAGACCCCACAAACCTTTACAGGGAGAGGCCAATTTTCAATATTAAAGGGATTGTGACATTAAAACAAAGGTTTTGGAATTGTTCTTATTTTTTTTTGGTTTTCTAATCTCAATTGCACCCAAAAAACATGAACTGAATGTTCAAAGTTCAGGTTTTTTGGGTGTAATTGAGGTCATAAAACCTAAAATAAAAAATAAAAATAAAAATAAATGAAAATGAATGTCATAAAACCTTTAAATCTAATCAACTATGAACTATTCACAGGTAAAACATTTACACAAGTTTAAAACAGCTAGTACTTCATGAATTGTATACAATGTTGTCATGTCATTGCCATAATATTTATAGCTACAGTAACACATTATGAGATGTAGGCCTACTCTTTAATTGGACTATTAGTTGAAACATTTAATTTATGGCTAAGTGTGGTGTGTCCGGTCGGGCGGTGCGGCGGTCCGCCATGTTCGATAGGGAGGCCAAACGGTGCAAAGTAAATAAATATGGTAGAAATATTTGAGAGCAATGTCAGTATGACAGCGCAACGTAAAAGAGCATTATTAAGGGATTGGCTCATCAGCAGACACAATTTGGCGACTTCTGTTTTTCCACTTCCGGTACTTGGCAAATGTAATAATCGATTCTCACTCATTAGCAAGCAATTCTAAACTTTTTTCCATTCGTGTGGCGATTGTGTTAAAAAGAAAGGAAATTACAAAAAAAGTTTTGGGCGGGCCCAATTTGTTTCTTTCCACAAGTTCTCAACAAAGGCAAGGAAAAAGCGGGGGGGGGGCATTGGGTGGGGTTGGGGGGGGTTGAGGTGGGGTGGTGAGAAAATCAATAAGCCATTTTAGTCTCTATCTATCAAAGCGGATTCCTCCTTGTCCACGTTAAAGCGGGATGTGGCACTTTAATAGGATAGCGCGAGGCTGTTTGAAATGTATGCCAATGATTCCTGTCATTTCATGGCAGCCCCGGCCATGGTTCAGTGAGCGCCCACTCCGCTCCCCTGTCAGCCTGCCTCCAAGACAAGCATTTAGTTGCAAACTTTGAGCAGGTTGCGCAAACCTGAAATGATGTGACTGCTACAGTACTTCCAATCCACCATCCTTCCTCCCCTTTTTCAACAGCCGCAATGTCACTGACGGTCAAAGGAGGAGGAGGAGGAGAGGAGTGGGTCTTCCACCTGGTTTAACTGCAGAACATGCTGATTTAGTAAAAAAAAACAAAAAAGAAACAGGCTGAAGTTGAATTAGATGAACCGAGGAGGAGAAGGAGGAGGGGTGGGTGTGAGCGGGGGGGGGTGACGACAGAAATGAGAGGACAGGAGAGGTGAGGTGAGGTGAGGAGAGTCGAGACAAGACGACAGAGCAGGAGAGGAGATGAGAGGGAACGCGAGGAGAGGAGAGATGAGGGAAGACAACGCAGAGGAACGGAGAGCATAATGAAAGAGGTGTGAAGAGGAGAGGGGAGATGCTAGAGTCTCAAACTGAGTTTTGATGCCATATACTTCCTAATTCATAGGATAATTTGGTTGTGATCCTATAATAAGAGTATTATTATAATTACTACTACTACTACTCAACTCTCACTAAAGCATAGAAATTCCAAGCACGATTTTCCAGCGCCATGCACTGTATTTACCCTCAAATTCTGGAGCCTAAATGTAGGGACTGTGTCCCAGTTTATTTTCATCTCGGATAGAGGATCAGAAGTGGCAAAGGTTTCATGAGCCTGCGGGGATGAAGACATACTCAGACCTTGATCATGAAACTTTGACTCATTTTCCCTGGATCAAGGTTATTGCCCTAAACATTTGAGTGACTCCGTGACCTTTCCCCTATATGGCACTACACCCTCGGGCCAAAATGTCAACTTTGCATGGAAGATATCACGTACTAGTCAAATTGCAGGGTGACCACTACAGATTTGTATATCTCCCTGGCATTTCCTCTATAGCTAACCTCTATTTGTAAACTTTGTGGTCCCACTAGTGAGAGCAGAGGGCTCTAAGGATAGCAGTGTGGGTCAGGTTGATACCATTGTAATCCCTTTGGGTGTAAGGGGCAGCACAGCTATAGGAGGGCATTTAGACTTTGACTTTAATTTCACAAAGGTGGATTTGTTGTGGAATGAGGGTCCTCATCATCAGGACATTTTGTTAGTATCATTCATAATTGTCAAGATAATTTCTAGTTTTGGGGATATGATTGCATGCTGAGTAAATCAAATTTGCATTAAAAGATGCCCTTTTTAAGCTGCATTGCATCACCTTTTTGTGAATAAATTACCTCTACCTGCCTATCCTGTATAGCTGTATAAGTGGTATTGCATGAAACTCCGAATGCATTATTATCCTCCTCCTAAATGGACTTTGTTTATTAGCTCAGCATTGGGGACGTGCAGTCTGGCTATATAGCTATCATTTCTCCGCCATTGCATGCATACATTTCCAAATATTGGCCATAAGCATTCATTTTCTTCAGAGTTAAATATATACTATATATATATCCCATTCTGAACGGGCACCCATTTTGGTGTCGGCATCATGTTATGCTTTAGCTATTGAAATATAGCAGATCTACAAGCTCGTATCGCGCCACCGAGTGGCGCGATACGAGCTTGTAGGTCTGCTATTTTTGAAAAATCGAAGACACTTTTAGAATCTGATCTCAGGTCAGAATGGGTTAATAATGAAACTGTCAGGACGTAATAGACATTTTTAGAATCTGATCTCAGGTCAGAATGGGATATATATTACAGTGCATGGGGGCTGTCCCTCTTTGTCTGCAGTAGGTCAGAATGGGTGACTATATAGCTCAGTGCTTGGCCAGCTGACAGTCTGTGCGCGTCAAGGCCACGCGGCCAGTGTATTTTCTGCCTTGTAGCACACCAAAGTAAAATCACTTGTCAGGCTTGGTGGAGGTGTCTGCCGAGCTGACAAGACGCTCCAGTGACATTTCAGCTGGAAAGAGCAAGTGTCTTGCAACCGAGTGGTCAAATATCAAAGAATAGGTCAAGCAGGGCGGTAGCTGAGAGCTATCCGGAAGGCCAGTCTCTATAACCAAACGCCAAACGCCCCCTTGACTTTGACGAGTGGGGGGCAGAAACGGGGAAGGGGGGGGGGGGTTGGGGAGGTGGGGTCAGGGGGGGGGGGTCCGTGCGACGGAACAAAGTGATGTTCTGTTGGGCATGGGCAGACAGTGTGTATCTTATTGGCTTCAAAAGGGAGAAGAGGTTGACATTGATTAATCTCCTTAACCCCTCCTGAACATGGGTATATAGGACTGGGTGGGGGAGCTCAGAGTGGAGGAGCAGAGGGGGGGGGGGGGGGGGGGGGATTTGGCAGCCCCCCCATAAGATGGGCCACTCCAGTGGATCGTACGGAGCATGGCCCCCTGAAATGTATTCTGACATTCATTAGAATATCTTTGACACCCATCATGGAGGGAGCAAGGCATGAGGCTAGAGAGGTGGAGAGAGAGATGGTCTCCAGTGAGCCTGTGATTTGCCCCTGGAATCAGAATGTCTTTGACCCTTCATTAAGTAGACGGCAGACGAGATTTCACCTTTAAATAGAACTATGAGTTGACTATCGGCATTTTGTTGCAATTTTGACAATCAATGATTTTATCTTATCTTCTTATCTGTGCTGCCACACACAACATGCGACAGCTATAGTGCACATGAGCACGCTGATGCATAGCACTACAAGGATTAGTGAGCAAGACAGAAGTATACCTGCATATACAGTGCATGTCAGTGCATATGGAAAACTAAACGGACACATGTCAGTCCTAAAGCTTGAACTGTTCAACTCAGCAGAACACTCCTCATAACACCGGCCCATGCCTTATATGTGTTTCTTCCTGTTTTTGTTGAATTTTAATGGGACCAGAAAGAGAAACTAGAGGGACAGGGGCCAGCCGTGGAGAAAGAGAGAGAGATAGACGGAGGAAGAACAAGCAAACCAGATAGAGAGAGAGAGAGAGAGAGAGAGAGAGAGAGAGTCTGTGTGTCAAACACTTGACAGCCATCAAGGCGGTGCGGTGTTAGCAGCTGACATAAATATTTAACAGCGAAGGCCAACCTACAGCATGTCATGTCACGCCCGTGATTAGGGCGAACGGTGACCCCCTCTCATATAACATGGTTGTGGTTGTGTGTGTGTGTGTGTGTGTGTGTGTGTGTGTGTGTGCAGGGGTGAGCATGTGTCAGTGTTTCGTAGGCACCCTATCAGAGGAAAGACGCCGCTCACTTTAACCCTGATTACCATAAAGCCAGTCCTATAGGAACAGTGTGGACACCCCCACCCCCCCCCCCCCCTCTGCTATCTGCCATCACCCACCACCAATGTTCCCAGGTGGTACTAGCAGGCTTGCGGCCTGAGACTCACTGACACGCACGCACGCACGTACACACGCACACACGCACGCACGCACGCACACACATTGTGTATGGAGTGCTCAAGCATCCCGCATGCATACAAGTTTGCACATACGTGCGTTCACAAATGTAAATATGTTCATAGGCTTAATCCTGTCAGGCCACCATGTTTATACCTGTTTATCATTCAATTGACTTCATTCCATCCTGACGTCCCTCCACATATCGATCGGATGCAAAAATGTTTTCCCAATGTTGTTATGTCACTGTTCGCAAGCGATCAGATCCGATATGACCCCCTCAATCCTTCAACAACCCCGCGGCCTTTAATTAGAGAGAAATCCATAGCCGGAACTTGACTTCCCTATACATATGGGGAAGGTAGTACCTTACACAGACAATTACAGAGCAAACCAATCAATGGCAAGGCAGTGCTGTGAATTGTCACCAGATGAAAGCAATAACACGCCGGCTAAATCAACATTTTGTTAGTGGTTTTATTTACAAGGGACAGTGCTGACTAACCGTAAAAAAAAGAGTACAAACAGCAAAACGCAAAGTGCAAACGCTCAAACAATTGAACAGAGAGATACGGTGCTGCTGAGGTTAAACTTTCAGGCAATTGTAAAAATCTATCCATGACGCCATGGCCATATAGTGGCCTTCATCAGACCAACACAGTTACATGCCTGACATCACAAACGTTTTAAATATTTATAAAGATTGCTTCGTCACTTAACTAATCACTGTGCATGGGGAATCACTATAAGGGGACCCTGAGAGAAAGTATAAGTGCAATTATTAAAATGATCAAATAGAATTGTTAGTTCGATGTTTGTTTTAAAAACTCAATGAAGACAATGAAGGGAACATTTTACATCATCTTGTCCCTAACACAAAACGTTAAATGCCATTAACAATAAGGATAATTTAATGTTTGTTTTGTCACTGTTTGTTTTACATCACCTAATCCTAATCAACACAAGTTTTTTTATTTTAATAAGGCAACGTTTCGGTCCCTCCGGACCTTCTTCAGGCAACAATCCTGCTTAAATTGGTAGAATGTATTTTATTAGAAATGTTAGGATGATAATACCACAAATAAACCTAAAAAAATTACATAATGATTACACGTATACATACACAAATGCACGCACGTGTGCCATGTACTGTACGCATGTGCCATGTGCCCACACACGCAGGCACACATCCACTATTAGTATTAATTAGGCCTACACTAATTTAATGAATTAAAATTATTAGGACTATTATAACAGGAAAAAATAATAGGACTGAAATTATGCATACTGTAAAACACACACATGTACGCACACATGCACACACAGACGCACACACACTTACGCATGCACACACTTAATGTGCACACGCACACGCACACACACACACGCACACACACACACACACACACACACACACACACACACGCACACACACACACACACACACACAAAGAATGTAATGAATTGCCTTTCTTTCTGAATCTCTTCCAGCTAGTCACAGCTGCATAATATTATAATTTGCTTGAGGTTTATTGGGGTCACGCCTTGCTCCTGTAACTCAACATGCTCATCATACTAATATATTAACCTCAGGCATCGATTGGTAGCCTGGGTTTCCACATACTGTAAGTAAAACAGACCAGAAAACAACAACTGTTAAACAATCAGTATCAAATGGTTTTTTAAAACATTGACAATGCAATGTGGTTGTGTAACCGAGAGGTCCTCTGATGTTAATGTTTGTGATTTGACTGATGATTGTTTTGATTGATTATTTGCACGGCATATTGGAACTTGAGGTATCTGCACGGCATATATATATATATATATATATATATATATACATGTATGTGTATGTGTGTGTGTGTGTGTGTGTGTGTGTGTGTGTGTGTGTGTTTTTTAAACATTTATTTTGAGGGTAATATTTGTAATATGTGTCGCTGACATACCAGTTCCTTTTTATATTGATAACCACAATGTGTGTATGGACAGTGTAAGTTCACATTAGGTGATATACTGTATGTTTTTGTAAATATTGTAATCTAATCTCACTCACACGTTGCGTTTAAATTCCATTACATGCATGCCCTTTTTTAGCCCTTTTATCTCACCTCAATTTAGCATCGTATCAACAAACTCATGCCCAGAATAAATAAATAAAAAACACCCTCATCAATTTGATAAGAGAAGATGATTTGTTTGACGGCTGCCGGAATAAGGAAGCACTAAAGGACACTATATAATGGACCTCCTGGGCCTTTCTCCGAGAGCAGCTCCACTCCTCTTCCAGTAGGCCGACTCTCTCCGGCCTGATGGTCCTTTCCGGTAGACGACATATTAGCCCTGGCCCTGCTGCGGTCGCGCCCAGACTCCATCTCTCCTGTTGTTTTTGCTCAGTCACAAAGCATTCTGTGGGCTCCCTTAAGTGCATCCGTGTTTGTTAAGTGCCCAGACCATGGGCCGTGGCGTGGTGTTAATCCAATTTGGCCCTTAACATTTGGTGTACATGTGCGTGCGTGCGTGCGTGCGTGCGTGCGTGCGTGCGTGCGTGCGTGCGTGCGTGCGTGCTTGCGTGCGCGCGCGTGTGTGTGTGTGCGTGTGTGCGTGTGTGTGCATGTGTGCGACGCTTTGCGTGTGTGCGCGTGTGTGTGTGTGTTTGTGTGCATGTGTGTGTGCGACGCTGTGCGTGTGTGCGTGTGGAGGGTAAAAACAATAGGTTAAAGGTCGAAGGGGGATTAGATGGGGGGGGGCATAGAGACTCACCTGGGAGAGAACGGGAGCCTTTCCTCTCCAGATCTGGGATGGAGGGAAACGAAGTGAAGTTGAAACTAAACGGAACAACAAGGGAGAAGAAGGGATAGGGCCTGAGTGCTACCTGTCCCTGTAGTCATTTAAACAGATACACACACACACCGTCGTAGCGGAGAGACACTAGTCCTCCTGATAAAAAATTCATGTAGAAAGCCTTTTTAGGTCCCGGCTCTCTATTGTCTTCCCCATTAAAGTCCCGGGGATAGGGCTATGTGTGTGTGTGTGTGTGTGTGTGTGTGTGTGGGGGGGGGGGGTCCTCTCCTGTGAGCGGTGACAATGGAAGGGTCCTTTTCCTCCTCGCCTGTACTTTCGGCTCCCTCTCTGTACCTCTCCCTCTCACCGGGAGATGGAAGTGGGATGTTATTATTATTTCATGCCTCAGAAGAGTCGTCCAAAGCCTCACTTTAGGGCCGCGGGTCGCAATGCGGGGAGCATCCTGCCGCCGGGGGGAGGGAGGGAGGGAGGGAGCGCTCTGAGAGGTGCGCTGAGTGCACACGCCATTGTTCACTCCAGGTCGCGTGCCATTTTCTCCGCACCATACCCCCCCTCCCCCCCCTCCCGAGCGGAAGAGAGAGCTGCTGTTATTTCAGCCTTGTTGCGACGGTGGTGAAGCATTTACTGACTCCACCAGGGGTCAAAGGTGACAAGTAGCATAATGGACGAGCAAACGGGTCAGGTTAAATCCTGCTGCCGTCTATGTTTTTTTATGACACAATGTATATTCAGATTCAGATCAATTGAATAAAGACAAATTTGCCTTTCTAGTAAACTACACACCTATATGTCACACCACCGATCCAACTGAGATCTCTGTATCTGTCCATCCTTGGCCTTCTACGGCCATATACGGAGATCCCTGGTCATACATGGAACTGATTTGTTCACGCTTACTAGATGCCAGGACGACACATTGAGGTTATTTGCGTGTACCTGCATTGGTAACTGCATGTTTATATGGCTGAGTCATGGTGACCAGATCTATACTGTATAGAGCCAGTGGATTTGTGTTATTTCACTTGTGCTATTTCACTTATTTTCACTCTGGCTTGTATTTTGGCTGGACCACAACGGTGGGGCCAGCCCCAAAAACTGCAAATGTCTCTGATTTACTTACTGAGTAATGAAGTTACACCATTAGCCTAACAACAAACTATAGCCAATCTCAGAACAATAGTCGCTCCGGACAGACAGACAGACAGACAGACAGACAGACAGACAGACAGACAGACAGACAGACAGACAGACAGACAGACAGACAGACAGACAGACAGACAGACAGACAGACAGACAGACAGGGAATTCAGTTGTCAAAGGGAGTACAGCAGTTAGAAACACGGGGCACTCGTGGCAGATACAGAAGAAAAATTGATATAGGCTACAAGATGCTAATGCGTAGGGGGAGGGTTCCCAGTACCCCAGGGTGCATTAAGTTCTGTGTTATTGTTGTTTTATTGTGTAATCATTATGGACATGTTTTATGGGGAGTTATGTGTTATGTATGTTGTTTCATGATCATGTCATTCATTAGTGTGGTTGCTATTGGCAACACACTTATTGTTCTCGGTCCGAGATTTTTTTGCCAGCAAAATGAACCTGCTTATGGTTAGCTTTTGCACAACAGAACAATTACGCTTTTGGTCATGCTTCACACACTGTTGTCACTGTTGTCATGCTTCACATGACATCACAATATACTGTATAATTCCAAGTGGATTCCTCACGACTCGCGTCAATGCAACCACAATTACAATTTCCCAGATTTGCACTTTTCCAGTTTATTCATGTATTTATTTAAAAGCAACATTAGTGTTGATGATAAATGCAGCAAGCCATATACCTTCCATAACAATAAGACATACAGTACTTTACCATACAATGAGACATACAGTATTTCACATGCCAAGGACCATGGTGTTGTAGATGTTGCACTCAATAAATGCATATACCTTCTTGCAAACATTTCCAGAGGCCCCGTTGCCCTAGGTGTCGGTGTGGATGACTGAGGTGTCTGGGCCTTCTGAAGACATCTGGGGCTGCAATTAATGAAAAATAGACAGGCTGTGACCTTTGAGGCCAGTGATTGACATTGGACAGACAGTTACAATCTCTTAACCCATTCTGAACGGGCACCCATTTTGGTGTCAGCATCATGTTATGCTTTAGCTATTGAAAAATAGCAGATCTACAAGCTCATATCGCGCCACCGAGTGGCGCGATACGAGCTTGTAGGTCTGCTATTTTTTGAAAAATCGAAGAACGACTGACATTTTTTAGAATCTGATCTCAGGTCAGAATGGGTTCGTCAGACCAGTGTGTGTCCGGCGGAAACCTCGTATGAATCTGATCTCGGGTCAGAATGGGTTAACCTTCAGAAATGTCAAGGTAGACCTAACCTAAACCGTGTGGCTGAGAGTCATGCTGGCACCTGCTCCCCCCCCTCCCCTCACCCCCATCCTCCTGTCTTCTCTGGGCCCCTGTATGCCACAGCGCAAACCTCCCCACGTTTACTATCGCCATATTGATTTGTTTGCGAGGATTGCTGCGGTGCCCATTAAATATTCACCACCACCTCCTGCCAATCGCCATCACTTTATTCTAAAATAGCAATTTGTCTCCTCGACGCTGCACCCTTAAGTCATGTTCCTGCTAACAAGTTGTAGAAACATGAAGGCAAAAAATGCTTCATGCCATTAAAATTTTAAACTCTATTATTTCCGAATCTCTAAATCTCCTTTGGCAGTTTATTTTGCGATGGAACAGTGCTTCAAATAATAATGCCCAGTCAAACGCGGGGGCCCCTCGCTCTTACACTTCTGATAACTATCACTGTCTGCAGGTTCACCGGCTCCTCGCCCCACGGTGGTTTGTGGAAGGACCATTACGTCCACCCTTGTAATTGATTCATCGGTTCACGCTATGTTTTGTTTTTCCAAAGGGAAGACATCAAAGATGGAAGTCAACTTTATCTGCACTTCTCCCTCAATGTCGACTCAAAAGTTTTGTCTCAAATCGATTTTTTAGAAGAAGGGGCACAAAGAAATGGGAAACACGAACGTCTCCTTCTCTCCTTTGTATGCTGTTTTGTTTTGCTTTTTTGTATTTTTTAATGCAACAATGTTAACAACAGTGGGAAAGTATAACCCAGGCAGATTAGAGCGTTTTCTTCTTGCACCTCGTTCTTCATTCCACCCTTCCCTGTAGAGTAAGAGACTGAAGTCTTTGCTGCTGTCAATGTGATTAGGTGGAGCTGCCTCCACAGACACACCTAATCACACACACACACACACACACACACACACACACACACACACACACACATGCACACGGGCACACACACATACACACACACATGCACACGGGCACACACACATACACACACACACACACACACACACACACACACACACACACACACACACACGCACACACGCACACACACACACACACACACACACACACACACACACACACACACACGCACACACACACACACACACGCACACACACACACACACACACACACGCACACACGCACACACGTCGTCTCCGCTGGGTCCTAATTTCATATGAGTAGCTGGAAAGCAGGCTCTGCTTGCGTTATATTTGCGCCTTTTCATGTCGGCAAACTTCAAAGGCACCCATCTCCTCTTCGCCTATCAGCGGTGACAGATCCCGCACCCAGGGAGCATGCGTGTCTATCTGTATGTGTGTGAGGGTGTTCTGGAGGGGTATCTTTCTTTCTTTATTTGCTCTCCATCTGAAGATGAAATATACAGTACCACATAATTATTACCCATCCACCCAACCCCTCCAAAACATTACAGAACATGGAGATGATAGTGAAGGATGGATGGATATACAGATAGATAGATAGATAGATAGATAGATAGATAGATAGATAGATAGATAGATAGATAGATAGATAGATAGATAGATAGATAGATAGATAGATAGATAGATATACAGATAGATAGATAGATAGATAGATAGATAGATAGATAGATAGATAGATAGATAGATAGATAGATAGATAGATAGATAGATAGATAGATAGATAGATAGATATACAGATAGATAGATAGATAGATAGATAGATAGATAGATACCGTAGATAGATAGATAGATAGATAGATAGATAGATAGATAGATAGATAGATAGATATAAATCACTGCCGTATAGGTGAGGCGAGAGGCTTCTCGTGCGTTAATATGTTAATGTGATGCTCCTGTTGAGTGTCTCCAATCCCCCTGAAGATAGGCAGTAATCAGTTTGTTCCTGTCTGCTGGCTTCCCTCCAGGGGAGGGAGGCGCTAATCAGAAGTGGCGTAGCCCACGTCGATGCCAGGGTGGAGAGGGGGTATACGGGAGTGGAGGGGAGGGGAGTGAGATGACACTTCACAGATTTATTACCTCCTCCCCGATTTCAGCAGTTGGCCCCAACCCAGCTGTGGGTGAATATCCCATTACCCCAAAAAAAATCAAATAAATAAAATCTTTACTCGCTTAACTAAACGTGGCAAAGAGCAGCCCGGAGCTCGGTGCTTAAGTGACACGGTTTGAAATTGAGAGGAGCACTGTTTTGCCTTTGTTCTTAACTTGTGTGAATATTTTGCATATATTTCAGTGCTGAGAATTTTGATTTTTCTTTTTCTTCCGTATATTGCACTTTTCGTGTTTTGCGTGCATGTTTGTGTTTTAAACTTTTATAGTGTGACGGTCATGGTGTCATGCAATCTCTTCACAATCTAAATCTCTAACTAATTAACTCTAACAAATTAATTCATTTGTGTCGAGTTTTTCTTGAAAGCAGATTACCCTTCCGCATCCTCTTGCTATACATTTCCTCTTGCTACTGTACATTTATTTTTATTTGCCCAATTTCTCTCCAATTTAATTGTGGCGCCAATTGGGTGGCGTAGTGGTGAAGTATAGCTGCAGTGCCTAAACCACCACGGAGACTGCAGGGGTTTTAGATATTTTATTGGAATCAGAATTTATTCAGCATTTTGTTGTACTTGTGCCTAAAATCGTCATATGGTGTGACATGACAATAATTGTTTATAAAATGAAAATGGAGTACAACTTTCTTAAGTTGCTCACTTTATCAAAGTCCTTTATCATAACTAACCTGTGATCCACTATAGTTTTGTGAAAATGTATTAAATCTGTATATTATTTTCGTAATCAACACTCAATGTGAGGCCCATGTTATCGGTCTTTCAATATATTTTGCATTTATTGTGACAAAACTTTCTCTAAAATTACACAAATATTTGTGACTCTTCCTTAGACTATTTGCTATGTAATCCATAAACATTAATGGTTTCATCAATAATAAAGGTATGATTTTTTCACTATTTGGAACGTCACACCAAATTATTTAGTGTCACACCGTATGATCATATCTTCATTTTTCAAAGCAAACTGTGTTTTAACCTACTTATTAGTGAGTACTGAACTTTACAGATTGATTAAACAATTACTCAGGAAAAACAGCAACAGGAAAATTGCTTTAACACTGAATAACATGGCAATGACTGAATAAAACGAAATTAAACATAATTTATTGTGGATAGTTGCAGATTTTAGGTGAAAATGTTTAAAACAAATGTTTAAATGGACAAAAGAAACATGGGACTTTGTTATTTATTGCTATATCTGTAGGAAATTACAGTTTGTATCATATGGTGTGACAAAAAAGTCATATGGCGTGACAGGAAAACAGTCACACCATTATGATAAAGTGTCACACTATATTACGTTTTCTGCACTTAACATAACCTTGAGGCTACTAGCTACACATTAGCATGCTAACAACATGCTAGCTATAACAAAGCAACATAGATTTACATGTAATTATGACCAAAAAATCTAATACCTTAAGCTTTTTTAATGAAAAAGGTGTCACACCCACAGACACTTGGAAGAGTCGCATTTGTCAACGTTCCAACAAGATCGTATTTTATGAAAATGTTAAAATGATAATTCACCACAGACACCTGTCATGCTATTGTAATGCAAGTGCTGAACAGCCTTACTGAAGAAGTACCTCTCTATCCCAATGGGTGTGTAAACAATTGCCTGTTGAAATTTCCCAAAATGGTGTCACACAATATGATTTTGGTTTGGGGGACAAAATATTTTTGAAGAATTTTAGCATTTTTTTCCTTAGTTTTATTTAAGTTCCTACTTTGAGAAACAAGGCCAGGACAGTCGCACCATATGAGTTTTGCTGTGTTTGGTTGACAATTCTGAAGAAATGAGGAATGAAATGTTTTAATCTTGAGTATGTTCACATGGACCATAATGTCCTGCACAATATTCAGAAGGTTTTTGACAAATATATTTCTTATTTATACATGAGTGACACTAAGGACAGCCAGGGACACCATGTCACGTCACCCACCCACACACGTACATACACACGTACAGAGACGTGGTGCATTATAGTAGGATGTAATCCTACGGGCTGTCAGCAGGGAGTGTTGGGTGGGAGGAGTAGGACGAAGGCTCCTCACTGGCATGTCCATCCATGGATATAAGTAAATCTGCTGGAGAGCGATGTCGCTATACGTGGCGGTCATCTTGTTTAGGTAGCTTGCCCGCTCATAACATTGTGTCTATAGGGGCATGTACTTTTTTAAATAACTATAACTTGCTCCATGTTCAACCGATTTTCAAACGGTTTAGTTTGTTAAACGTCATCTTATTTCTGTGCTTTTATATGACGTTCATATAAAAGAATAACACTATAATTCATCACATTGCCACACGGCCGTTATGGGACTCGGATGACCGTTTTTCAACTGTTTTTATTTTCTCTCGTTCGTTTCAAGATGGATGCCGTTTCAAGCCATAGGCGGCTGCCGTAATAAGAGGCCTGCCGTAAACGGACGTCGTAAAGCGTAAATTTACGACATTGGCGGACAAGTGAAAATACCGTAAAACGTATCAATGCGGCTAAGCATCCTGAATCATAGCCATGTTGATAATGTTTGTAATAAACAAACCCGTTTGTAAATCCGCCAAAATGTGAGCGAGTTATGAGTATTTGTGTTCGAGCTGAGACTCCACTCTGCACCATCTCCTTTATATATGTCAATAAGATACAACAGCACTGAAAACACAGAAATGTGTGTGAAGGAAATAATTGCCATATATAACGGCTAAATTGGGGTGATATAAAAGGGCTAAAAAGAAGGGTGGAAAAAATATGCAATAATAATAATAATAATAAAAACAAACAAAGGCACTGTTTTGGACATATGAGGTTTCCACCTAACAGCAAGGATTGGTGTTTATAAGCTCAATATTTATTGTCTTTGGTAATGCATGCTGTGTCTAATAGAACACATACCTCACCCACTGGCACGGCTAGACTGCTTAGCGGTTGCCAAACAATGATACAAAAGTAGAAAAAGATTATCTTGCTTAGGTTAGCAGTGAACAATGTACCTAAATGACCTTCTATTCTAACAAGAGATGAGGTGGTTGTTTAATCTTTGGCAAGTGGATAATGCCTGTAAAATGGATAGGATTTTAATGAATAACTTCTCACGTTTTGCCACAATTTAGGACAGCTAGTTTCAACAAGCAATTAACATTGCAACGTACATCACTGAAAGTATATTGATACTGCCAATAAAAACGACTGACTTGTTATGCTATAGGGCAGAAATATGTTTTTTGTTTAGTGAATCCGGTTATAGCTATAGAGCTATAGCTAATGTAGCTGAACATTGCACCTACTGTATTGCACCGGAGGCTGACCATTAGTCCGACGGCTCAATAGTCTGACAAATATTAGATTAGCATGCCAAGATTATGCATATTATTTGTGAGATAAAGTTAGCCTGACTCCCTGAATAGTTAAAGTTTATATATAGCTATATACTGTATTTACAATGACGAGTCTGCTCCCATTCAGGGATGAGGTCAGATCACTGGCACTCTGGTGTCAGAACAACCTCGCTCTCAACGTCAACAAGACAAAGAGTATGATGGTGGACTTCAGGAAGCCGAGGATAGAGCACGCGCCTATCTTCTTCATCAATGGCGTTGCAGTGGAAAGGGTCAGCAAGTTCAAGTTCCTTGATGTACACATTGAGGAGGAGCTCAAGTGGGCTTTGTCAGATTGGGCCGCTGCATTCCTAGAGCTGTAGCTGTAGGCTACTATGGGAATTTACATTCTGCCTTGTGTGTATTTTCCTTTTCATGACTGCAGAAAACCGTCTCCTGCCCTTCAAAAGCAACTCCAGTGTTTGAGGCATAAGAGTTTATGTCTGTTTAGTTTGTTGTTTAGTTTCCTGTGGTCCTATTAATGCATTATGATGAAGTATTCCTTAGTTATAGTTTGTTTTCCTTATCTAGTTCTGTTTCCTTAACCCATTCTGAACGGGCACCCATTTTGGTGTCAGCATCATGTTATGCTTTAGCTATTGAAAAATAGCAGATCTACAAGCTCATATCGCGCCACCGAGTGGCGCGATACGAGCTTGTAGGTCTGCTATTTTTGAAAAATCGAAGAGCGACTGACATTTTTAGAATCTGATCTCAGGTCAGAATGGGTTTATCAGACCAGTGTGTGTCCAGTGGAAACCTCGTATGAATCTGATCTCAGGTCAGAGTATAGTTACTTTGGTTATTGATAGTTGGTTTCCTTTGTATTCTTATAGCATCAACAGCATCACTTCCTTATAAGTCGTCCATCCTCATTCCCAGGGACGTCGCTGACTATTTTGTTTCCCTATACACAGTACGCTTGATATGTTTGTATTGAAAGTATTGAAAGAAAATGAAACATAACATACTGGCTGATAACAACGGAATATATTGTTTAAAATATGGTTGAATATTTAACCCCGAAATGTAGTGTAAGGAAAATATGTTTTGTTTATAGGTAAACCATAGTCATACATTTTCTGTTGACAAGGTTTGATCATAGGGGGAGCTGTGGGGGAAAAGTGAGGTACCAGCAAAAAGTACAGGAAGTGCTACGACCAGGGGTTCCATTTTAGGTATCAAAAAGAGTGTTTGGTGGTGGTTTGTCAAAGAGACTCTTCCCATTCTGACCTGAGATCAGATTCTAAAAATGTCCTCTACATCCTGACAGTTTCATTATTAACCCATTCTGACCCGAGATCAGATTCTAAAAGTGTCTTAGATTTTTCAAAAATAGCAGACCTACAAGCTCGTATCGCGCCACTCGGTGGCGCGATATGAGCTTGTAGATCTGCTATTTTTAAATAGCTAAAGCATAACATGATGCCGACACCAAAATGGGTGCCCGGTCAGAATGGGTTAAAGGCAATACTAAACCAGAATCAGAAATTGATAAAACTAAAACCGCGTATAGTGAGGCCGGAACATGGAGATCTGGAAGAAGAAAGGTTTGGTCAAGGAACATTTCAGAGCTTTTGGACAAAGGGGGAACCTGCTGTGGCCTCCTGACTTGAAGGTTGGGTGAGGAATATATAGTTTTCTCTTTTGAGCAATGCATTGCCTTTTTATTTGATGACTTTATGGATATTTGGGGAAATAGAAGATCTACAGTTTTTTTCTATTATTTGCTCAATTCATGTGAATTATTATTTTTGTTTGATTAAGTTTAAGAAAGATAAATATAATTGCAAGTTAACTTCAAAAACAGCAGTTTTGTGTTTTTCATTTGGTCTGCAATACAGTTCGGTTACAGTATGAAGAATTACTGACGGAGGTACAGGAACTTTGTTTATTTTAGTTATTTTAATATACTGTTACTCTTTTACTGTTTTATATAGTTCTGAATGTTATAACATAATACATTTTAATATGTTTTGCACATAAACTTATGCATACATTTAGTCAGACGCCCTAGGGCTGAAACAAGAGCAGCTTAATACGGCTCTGTTGAGAAGCAGGAGTTAAACTATTAATCTGGTGTCAGTGAGGTCAGTTGCTGGCCGGCTCCATATACTGTATGCCGATCTAGTATCTCAAACCATGTATAGCTATCCAGCCCAGGGTTTCATGATGTCAGTGTCGTGATCTTCATATATGGAGATCCAGGTGATGATAGTCAGCTCCACATAGGGAGATCCATGTGTTGTACCAACTTGGTTCATTTGCAAGTCTGAGTCAGGTCACGGGCCGCAACCACAGCCATTTATAGATTAAGGGTCTCCATGATGTCATGTGATGTCACGAGGCGTGACTATATAATGGAAGCGTGATGTCACGAGGCGTGACTATATATGGGTGCGTGATGTCACGAGGCGTGACTATATATGGGTGTGTGATCTCACGAGGCTTGGCCATTATATGGAAGTGTGATGTCATGAGGCATGACCATATATGGAGCTGTGATGTCACGAGGCGTCATGTCATAAGGCGTGACCGAAATTCAGGTTTTCATAGTAAATGCGACCTATACAGTCGCAATTTATACAATATTAAATAGGGTTTAAAGTAACTCATGGTTAAACTGTGAAACTGGTAATTATCATTTTGACAACATACAGTTGGCCTATAGAGCGTCGCAGTCCCGCCCCCTCGAGAGACCCGGAAAATAAATCCCTGTTCATTTTCCTCATAGACTTTTCAGAAAGTATTTATTTAAAGACGTTTACGCCGCGGACAAAGCCAACTCTTGTCGTGACAAATCATGACAACAAACACAATTTGTCGGGCCAAACAAAGAATAAGAAAGTAGAAACAAGTAAGACGCGCAAACGCGGGAAGCGAACGCAGCTCGTGTGTGTGTGTGTGTGTGTGTGTGTGTGTGTGCTACAGCTGTGCCCTGTGTGTGTGTGTGTGTGTGTGTGTGTGTGTGTGTGTGTGTGTGTGTGTGTGTGTGTGTGTGTGTGTGTGTGTGTGCTACAGCTGCGCCCTCTGGTGGCGGGCGGGTGGTGTAACAGCGTGACACACACACACACACACACACACACACAGACATTCAGCCCTTGCTGTCATAGTAAGTGGCTCACTGCGTTCGCAATAAACGGCAGGTTACAACACTTTTTTTGTTGTTCTTCTTATTTGTAATTATTTGTTTGGTCCAAAATATTGTGTGTGTTGTCATGATTTGTCACGACAAGAGTTGGCTTCGTACGACGCTTAAAAGGTCTTTAAATAAATACGTTTTGAAATGCCTATGGGAAAAATGCATTGGGATTAATTTCCTGAGCCACTCGTTGTTCTGAAAGGGGGAGGGACTGCGACGCTCTATACAGCGTTGCCATTGTAGCCTAGCTGTTAATATGCCCTTAATTAGTTTGATCATAGAGTCTCACATAATGGATTTGACCTTTCGCTGTAACTAAACCTACCTTTCACCCATAGACATTCACCTTTGACCACTGTCATTTTCAATATTGGGAGTACAAGATTGTTGTTATTGATTTAGATGGAGGCTTTGTTTAACATATCCAGTTATTGACCCTTGTTCAATTCCCCATCAATTTGATTGGAGATGTGTAGATTATGTTTATGCATTTTTTTAAAGCAAGGGATCTCATATCACACTATTTCATGAGCAAAGTTGAAGTTGTGAATTTGCGTTGCTTTATATTGTTTGTTTGTTACTGTGCCAGTGCAATTTTCAAGTCATCGCTTACAGGCTGGTAGAAAGGCAGTGCTGATAAAAGCAGTCATTGTAATGAATGAGTCATTATAAAGGTCTGGGTGTACTGTGTACCTGCAGGCTGTGGCTAATTGCTGTTGTTGAGAACATTATGAAGCAGCACAACAACAAATACAGGGTTATTTTAACTTTCTTATGTATTTTATCCATTAGGGTCTTTTTTTAGTTTCTGCCCTTGTCTTCATGTAGCCTACAGAACCTCCTGTCTGCATGTATTTGCCCATATAACTCCTTCAGTTGCTGACAGGGACGGCTCCAGGGAGGGGCAAGGGGGAGCTTTAGCCCCTTCTGGTGGAGGCTTTGCCCCCCCCTAAGCCCCCCCTCCAAACAAGCCAAATTGACTGACTTCTATGTAAACCAAGATTCATTATCCCCCCCCCTCTAAATAGCCAGCCCCTCCATAGCACCCCCAGTCGCAATTTCCTGGAGCTGTCGCTGCATGGTCGCTGATCAGGCAGGGTGCAGCCATGTGCACCCGCATGCATCCGGCGGTGCATGTGACAGAATGCACATGCGAGTTCACACGTGCACGTTCGGCGGGGTGGGTGTGTGTGTGCGGCGGGGCAGTGGTTGGGTCTATAAAGGTCAGAGCGATGAGTTCAGGAATGACAGGAAACAATGAACCTTCCCGGGCCCCAGTAAATTAACCCATGTCACGAACTGCCCATTCCCTACTGATCAATACTGAACACTTTGCTTTCGGAAAATGAGGGTCATCCTGCTCGGGCCGCGGGCTCCCAGGGGAGGTGGGACGGGCGGACAGGAACGCTGATAAAACAATCACCATAAAGAGGTTCCGCAGACTCTCGCGGCAGCTGCAGAATGACTGGTGGCCTGGCTCCTCCACTGTCAGCTGGTGAGCTAAGAGCCACCACTCGCTCTGCTCCTTACCTCCCCCCCCCCCCACACTGACAGGGGCATGGTCGATAAAGTGGATTTGAGATATAAATGTTTCCCACAACCCTCTCCATCACTTGAAGACACCTGCAGGGCCTGGGAGCATGGTGACACACACAGAGAGAGAGAGAGGTGTGGGGGGGCACTATTTCACTCTCTGTCCTCACCATCCTCTTCGAAAAAGCTACAAGTGTGGCTTGTATACTCCCCGACCACTTTGGTACTTTTATCTCTCTACGAATTTCCGTGATGTAACTGGAGTTATAAAGGGAAAAGGAAAATCCATTGAGAGCAATGTGCTTGGCAGCCCAAGGAATAGATAAATAGATAAAATGTAGAAATACGTTGAAAAAGATTTCCCCCTTGTTTCATTCACCCACCCACCCTCCCCCTCTCTCTCTCTCTCTCTATTGCTCACTTCTGATCTCAACGTAAGTGCCCACAGACGAGCACACAAATAATAACTGATTAGATTGTATACATTGTGCATGCACGCACATACACATACACATACACACGCACACGTGCAAGTGTATAGTGCAAAACATTCAAATACATGGAGAGAGCTATAGGGATCATGTACCACAACTACACAGTATATAGAAAGTCATGTTTAGAGACACACATAAAGATTCACTGAGACTGACCTCAGCTACTGCTTCTATACTGTGCTGCCCGGAGCATTATTAAAGCCTTAGATAAAGAGTGCCTGGCCCATCGGCCTGCAGAAAGTGCTTGGAGCAGCACATGTGGCGACGGCTTGGGGAGTCCTTTTTCCATTAGGAGTCATTTCCAGGTCCACCCTCGGCCGGTGACAAAGTGGTCTCCTCCGCGTCTTCATTTTCTGCTGATCCCGGAGGGTGTGTGTGGGATGGAGGGTTGGAGGCGGTGGGGGACGGGGCGGGGGACTGTCATCCGTTACCGCTGGCCAGCGGCCGCCACCACCCCCTAATTGCGGCCAACTGTCGATGCGCGCATTTGGACCCTTTTCAGCCCTACATTATTTATTGGGAGAAAAATATTGTATTGATTTTGGATGGCGCACGAGGTATAAGTGATGCCGCTAAAGAGCTGACAGGACACTCTATAAACTTTTATAACGCACAGTGTCAAAGCTGCACTTTCCCCAACATAAAATTAACACAGTCAGATCTAATGTGGGGAAGACTGCATTGCAGGGAGATGTACTGTATGTAGGAATGTCCTTTGTCACTGCTGGAGTTTGTTCGCCCAACCTCATCACTGAAGTGGCAATTAAACTGGACCAGTGACTGGTTTAAGTTTAAAACGCTGACTTTATTACTTCACACAGATTTGATTGGCATTTGCGCTTAGCATTCACATTGTTTGCAACCAACCCCCTAGGCCTACATCATCCCCCTTTTGTAGCCTTCTGTACATCGTACGTACTAGCTGAGGTAAGATGTAGCTTGGCTTCCAGCACTGTAGTGACATGAAGCACATTCAGTAAAGGCAGGCTGGGTCAATATTCTATGGAATAAAAATACGGTATATAAAAGATTATGTCAATAACCCAAACAGCGCATCTTTTCTTCAGAAGCTTATACTGTAGATATCAACGTTTCCCCAATTCCTCTCTGAATATATATGCTTTTTTGCATTATGTTTTACATTAATTACATATAGCATATAATTTGGATGTACAAGTGTGTCAGTGTTCTCGTTCCTTCGGTCGCATCAGTCGCATCAGCTAATCACCTGCACCTGGCGACACATCTGGCTGGCATTAATTAAAGTGATCAGCTGAATTCATCACTAAGCTTAGGGACAGATTCTTCCATTCTGCCAGTTTGAGACGGCAGATTGTGTTGTTCCACCAGGCTGTGTGCATAGTGGGAAGTTGTTTTGAATATAGGTTTTAGTTCTTTTTTAACCCTGCTTGCGGCAGGGCCCTATATTGTCAGTCCATCAGCTCGATATGATATCTCCACAATTACAGCCTGGATTTCCACAAAACCTGCTGTGAACATTCATGCTTCCTGGATGGACGATGGAGGATGGATTTTGGAGACCTGATGGCCTTTCATCTAGCTAGCAACACGCTAGTCTCTTGCTATAAGATATTAATGTTGATGGGTGGATTCCTTGCCATAAACCTTACTGAGCGCATTCTGTCTGTGGATGATAAATCCTAGATATTTGCGTTTCCTCTAGCACTACCTTCAAGACAAAATGTAAACTTGAATCAAATCTCACCTTGCAGGATGAAGTGACCACTTGCTGAGAGACAGTTGTCCAGGCCTAAGAGAAGGACAGAGTGGCCAGTCAGACGAACACTGTCATGGAGAGATGAGTGTCGTAACCGAGTGCCAGAGAAGCCAAGAGAAGTGGGTAGGTGATCATCATCGCATTATTTACAACTGAGGTCAAGTGAGGAACGATACAGCAACAAGCTAGTGGTTTAGCCAAGGTGGGATTGGTTGTGGTTGTGGCATAATGTGCAGAATCTAATCTGAACACTTAGATTAAAGCGTAGAGAAGAGGCAGTTTATTGTCTTCACCAGGCCGAAGGCATGGGGAGAGAGTATGTTTTGCACTCCGTCTGTCCATCCGTGTGTCCGTCCGTCCGTCCGTCTGTCCGTCCCGTCCGTCTGTGAACAGCTAATCTCCGGCACAGTTAACCCGGTCAATGCCAAATTTTGCTCACACACTCCCTGGATGCCAACGATGAACCTCTGCCCCAAAATGTCCAGAATGGCCTGTTATAGCGCCACCAGGAGGCTGACTTTTGAAAAATACATTTTTTGATAGTACTCCTCCAGATTCTGTCCAAAAATCACGCAAATCGTTACACGCTATCTCTATATGTGTTCAAGATGGATCTGTCCGATATTTCATATTCCTTCCTAATTGGCTAACATTGGCTTTCAAAGTTTGCAGGATTGGCCCCTTTGAAACAAAAAGCCTCAAATCATGAATGCAGCGTGCAATTTACGTGAAATCTTTCACATACTTTCTTACTAGGCTGAGGAATATATCCCACCCTTTACACATTGGCCTGTTATTAAATAACTGTGTTAAGACCTAGGGTTGTGATATGACAATTCACAGTTCCTCGCATGGCAAGCAGATTAATTTAGTCTTCTAAGTAAAACCTTCTGTCATCTGTCCCCTGCTATTGAGCTCGTTACATAGACCAATCACAGTGAACTGCAAAGCTCAGCTGACACTGCTATGGCAATGATGACCGCTTACCTCACCCTGGTCTAACCACACACCTTAGCAGCACACCTTTGCTGCCTCGTTCACAAACTGTGCACCTTTTGTAGTAACTTGGTACTGTATTTGATTCCACTTAAAAGCTTTTGCTGTTGAAATAAAATGTGTGTTAATCCTTCAGTAAATATACAATATATACGTATATGGTCATTTAAGATGTAAGAATGTTGGTTGGTTCAAAGCACGGCATGCATGGCATGCAGCATGGCCTCTATACAATAAGGACTACCAGCGTTTCTTCTTATCTCCTGCCAGCCAGGGGTGGGGAATTATATTTTAAACCCTGTCCGTCCATGTGCTTGTGTGTTTGTCTGGCTGTGTACATTGACTGTTTTTTGGAGATCCACCCAGTGGGACCGATTCCCACTGGGCGGATATCATTCCCTCGAGCCCTCAGCGTCAGCGATAAGCACGCATGGTTTAAATTCAATTTGTAGGCAGTTGTCAAGTTGTCATATATGCTGGTGACACACACACACACACACACACACACACACACACACACACTCACTCACACAGATTTATAGGATACACAGTAATAAAACACAGTATGCTACTGTACAGACATTGTAGAATAGGCAAATTGCAATGTGTATTGACATGTACTGTAGCTGTAGTAGTAGTGTAGTAATACATATTTACAAGGTAACAGTTGCTTGCACTGAGCACACGTTTTGTTCCTGGCCAGTGGCCTTGGTGGCTCAGTCATATGGACATTTACCACACCTTAAAGTAGTCTCTTAAAAATAGTTTATGGTTCATCAAAATTGTATGCCAGTGTACAAATCATGCTACTGTAGCTTGGGATCTTTTAGAATTGTCTATACACACTCTTATCCCCTTCAGTACAGGACACATTAACTCCATCTGTTGAGACCCTTTTCACGGCAACGGCCTCATTAACAGCCAGGGCACACAGCAAGTTTCTAGTGGAAGCTAGTGCCTGTGGGCAAATTGGAGCTATTTAGTTGTATAGGGGCAATAAGGTACATAAGGCCTTGTGTTGGCACTGGCTGTGGGCACTGCAGGAGTCCAATGAACAATGCAAACATCAGGGACTCTGCTCTACATATCGGAGGATCAGTCCTCAGGCTTTATAATGAAACACATGCATGGTGCCGGAGTGACACACATAATGCAACCCTAATCTTTTCAGACGTTTTAACACATTCTGACCTGAGATCAGATTCTAAAAATGTCAGTCGTTCTTCGATTTTTCAAAAATAGCAGACCTACAAGCTCGTATCGCGCCACTCGGTGGCGCGATATGAGCTTGTAGATCTGCTATTTTTCAATAGCTAAAGCACAACATGATGCGAACACCAAAACGGGTTCCCGTTCAGAATGGGTTAACAAGGCTGACTTGTCATGTAAAATCAAAGTCAGGAACTCGGCTATAAAATACTACATCTAATAGTTAGCATAGTAAAAAAAAAAGGAGAAAAAAAATACATTATTACTAAGCACACAACTGTTTGCCAAACTGCCACTTTCTTTTGTCTTAGAATTGTTTTCATATAAAACAAGGCCTGCTTTTCTCAGGGGAAAGGGAGAGCAAAGGGAAAGCTGTATCTGCGCTTTCAATAAAGAGCCCTGTGCTGAGCATACCTGCAATGTTTGATTCCGTATAATTGAAACAAGGCGAGAGCAGGGCCTTGCCAGAACATGGCCTCGCCATTTAAGGTAATGTTTGTGCTGCTAAAGCGCCTAATGAATCCAAGTCCTGGGAAGCTGGCACGGCGACTCAGCCTCACCAGGCCCCGAAAAAGCGCCTCAGGACGCTGTCCCCTTCCCCTTCCATGCAGCTGTGAAAAGTTTAAAAAGCTGGCGGCCCCCATAACATGAAACGGTGAGGGCGAATACAACCGCAATTAAAAACGGGGGGGGAAATATTGCTTTGGCATCCCGAGGTCATTATCCGCAGTTTATTGCCATTTTGTACAGTGCTTTTATTTTTGCTTTTATACGAGTATGGGACTGGCCTTTATGTGCAGCGTTTGCTTGTTTTTTCCTTGTAGTGGTTTTAATTTCTTGAATGCTTGCATGCGTCAAGGGAGGGGGGAAAAAGCAGCCTGTGTACCTTCGATGACCCTCTTAGTTGCTCCAATAGTTTGCCATGCCCAGTCTCAAACCTCACTCCCCCTTTGGGATTCTGAAATCACAACTTCTGACAAACTAGAGGGTCTTATAAAAATGTAATACTCATTACTAGTGCTAATTTCATCAGGGTTCAGAACTGGCTGGAGCCTCCCTGAGTCTGACGTCTCATTTTTGCAACCGTTTTTTTGCTAAATAACTCTGACGTTTTTGTATATTAAATTTCCAAAACCATTCGTCACTGTCTTCTTGTTTATCACAAAGTCAGCAAGGGCCAGATTAGATATTTTATCACATATGCTACACAACCTTTATGGTGACAGAGAGGTTGATAAGCTTATGCTGACTGGTCATGCAGCTGCTATGTCTTTCACAGGGATAATATAGCAGCTGACCAATCAGCACAAAGCCTTTCTCCTCAAGATAATATGGTTAGTGACCAATCAGCGTAAATTGAACTGCCACTGTGAGTGACCTTGCTGAAAGAAACTTGACCGTCAAACTAAGTTGCTGATCAAATTAACAGCTGAGAATGACAGTGTAGTTTATCCAGGTGTGAAGGAATCAAAATACAGAGTGGAAGACCTTTGATGTTTGTTTCACAGAATGGTGATTCTCTTCTTCTCTTCTTCTTGGCAGCTGTCACTTACTTCATATACTGCTAGGTCTCTATAGTCATTGTCTATACGGCTCTCCTTTCTTGCTTTCAAGGTTATAACAATTTAGACATCAAATCCTATTCTGAATGGAAATGCTCAAATGTAATAAAATGTTGCATTGCATTTCTAAACACAGTCTTCCATTCCTGCCAGGTTGTCTGTGTGGCGGGGGGGCTTTAGCCCATTCTGAACGGGAACCCATTTTGGTGTCAGCATCATGTTATCCTTTAGCTATTTAAAAATAGCAGATCTACAAGCTCATATTGCGCCACCGAGTGGCGCGATACGAGCTTGTAGGTCTGCTATTTTTTTTTCTATGAATCTGATCTCAGGTCAGAATGGGTTAGGGTAACACAACACAGAAACACTTCACACAGCACCAGACCACTCTCTGCCAGCAGTACAACAATTACATCTGTCCTCCGAATTAAGAACACATTGGAAACCACAGGCCTCATCTCCCTCTCTCCCTGCTGAATCACATCCCCTTCCCATTACCTCCCTCCTGCTTTCACTCTAATTTACCCTCGTCTTGATTTATAAAAGTAGTGGGGAAAGAATAATGTAAAATAAAAATTCCTTCTACCATCCCTCACAGCTTAAATTCTCACTCCCCCCCCCCCCCCCCCCCATGATCACAGGAACATTGTCTGAGGACTATTATGTCGCTGACAGTTGTTCTTTTTTATTGCTACTTGCTTATAATGTCAGTGTGTTGGGGAACCGAAGCTCGCTCTACAGCGGTTGCACATGTTGTAAGTCGCTCTGGATGACAGCATCAGCTAAATGGCTGAGACGTAAGTGTAAAAATAAGCTGTGGGGGGTTCTTCTCAACCATGTTAAGATCCTCGTGTGGCTCCCCTTTATTGAGCCATCTTAGAAGGAGAGGGGAGGGGGGGGGTCTTAATTCAGTAACTGGACCAGAGAGCACCCTAACTGGGCTAATCCACAGGCTCCCCAGGGGCTCTCCCACAGGTAGTGGCTGACTGATTGGTAGAGATGGATGGTATCTGGTGTAGCGCAGCTCCACTGGGCATTTAAACAACATTAACATTGTTGAAGATATGGGGAGAGAGAGCGAAGGAGAGGCAGGGACGAGAGAGAGAGAGAGACCATTATGAACTATGAATGATGGCCTCCTGACAAATCTGTACGTGTCATGACAAATGCAGTTTTTATGATGCTCTCCGGTTGCTTCTGTCAGCGGTAGTGACAAATGTAGCTACCGGGTGTGGTGTGTTCTGTGTGTGTGTGTGTGTGTGTGTGTGTGTGTGTGTGTGGGTGTGTGTATGTGTGTGTAGCGATGTAAGCTGCATCAATGCCTGGTAACAGAGGAAGCCCATAGTGGCTGTTTATGGCTGTTTATGATTTGGTATGTTCATGGAAATGTATTTCAGTGGCTTTGTTAGACCCTAGTTCACCCCCACCTCACCCGTTATTACACCATTAGTAGTGAGTGAGTGAGTGAGTGAGTGAGGACATTTGAGGCTTTTACTGCCCTCTCTATCACATCACACTTAGGTTATACCATACTGTATACTTGAGGTACCCTTCTTTAATATTCTTTAAAGGTTTTTCACAAAAACAAAAATATATATATCGGGGGGGGGGGGGGGGGCTGCTATCATATAGGGGGTCAAAATCGGTGAAACACGAGGATATTAGTTTAAAAATATTCCTTACTTCCTCGTGTGAAGTGGGGGGTGCTCTTATCATCATACAATATCATATATCTCAGCCAATCAAATCATCACAGATGTCATTCCGGCCAATCACTTTTGGCGTCTTCACTTCTCTGCCCCGTGCTGGGCAAGACCTACGCTGTAGAGTCTACCGTGTAGACGCTATCATTTTTTGTGGGCGGAAGTTGCGGGATTTTGGCGGAAGTACCACTCAAGGAAATGACGTTGATGCTTTACAAATCAGTACATTCTCTGTGAAAGAAACAAGTGTTGTGATTGGTCGGAAAAATATCGTATCCAGGGGAACAGATATTCCGGACTGACACTTTTGCCGATAGCGTCTCTGCCTTAGGTTGTGACCAGGCTGTTCTCTTCGCAGATTAGTATACTGTAAGGCTGGGACCGAGGCTATCTCTGCCCTCACTTTTATCTTCAATATGTACTTTGCTCAGCCAATCAAATCATCACTATGGGGTGATTTGATCAGCCAGTGATCAGCCAATGTTTGTGTTCACACAACACAAAGCTGGGCATAGGAGGGGCTAGTGCTGCTCAGCTGTGAACTAGGACATGTCAGAATGGCCCATTGAAAAGTCTGTCCATGTATTGTGGTCGTGCTGGCTTTTTTATGTGTATGCTCTCGATGTTGATGGTGACGTAATTAGGATATGTTTCAATGTCGGGGTATAACTGGCTGTCGATGGTGACATAATTAGGATATGTTTCAGTGTCGGGTTATAACTGGCTGTCGATGGTGACATAATTAGGATATGTTTCAGTGTCGGGTGAATTAAAGGTAAATGTCTGTATGAATACATGTATGTAATCTGAAACCTATCTTTTTTACGTCGCCATCGAATTAAAGCCAGTTATACATCGGCATTGATACATATCTTCATTACATCACACTCAAAATCAGTATATATATACCTCCGAGCATACGCATAAAATTGCCACTGTATAGTACTTTCCAACCTACAACTTACATACACCATACATACGTTACCTGTTAGCTAACTAATATTGAAACATATCGTAATTACGTCACCATTAACGGCCAGTTATAACCTGACTTTAGTATTTAATTCCAATGTTTTACAGAGAGGCTGAGATTTGAAAGTCCGTAGCAGCAAGCAGAGTGCGCAGGTATTGTGGTTGGGTTGCGACGTATATTGTGGTTGGGTTGTGACGTATATTGTGGTGGGGTTGTGACGTATACACGTGAGCTTGGGAGGTACACTGGACGTTTATACCAACCAAGCATACGTACATAAAAAAATCACACCAGTGTGAACCAAGTGGTGCAACTCCCGTCTATTGGTTCTCTGTATCGTTCCAATTTGTATCGTTCCAATTTCTTCTCTGTATCGTTCCAATTTCGTCTCTGTGTCGTTTGCGTCCAGCAGGTGGCAGCCATGTCACATACTTCTCTCGTTCCAATTTCACGCATGCGCACACCACTCGTGCTCACACAGGTACACACATCACAAACAAACAGGTACACAGGTACATGGACCTTGCATGCTGGATGTAGAAGTGGTTGCACCACTTAAAAAGCCAGTCGACCACAGTATAGTACTTTCAACTTACATACATGTACACATACATAGTGCATACGTTACCTGCTACCCAACCAATATTGAAACGTATCGTAATTACGTCACCCTTGACAGCCAGTTAATATTATTAGATATCAGATTGTATTTGTTTTTAATATGAAATCTTCCTACAGAACGTTAAATGGTTTGGCTGAGTAGTTATGCTTCATCAAGAGCTACCAACTTGTGAGATACACACAAATAAGCCATACATATAGTCTACTTCTGTACTTGTGTCCTCCAGACATAAATCTCAATTACATCAACAAATTATTTGTTTTAAACAAAGAATTTGTATTTTGTATAATGTTGCATTTCTTTAAAGGTGTATTTGTTGTTTTAGTATTTAATTTCAATGTTTCACAGAGAGGCTGAGATTTGTAGCGGTCGACAGTACACTCTGCGTGCGCTCTGCTTGCACCTACTTGTGTGCAACGCGCAAGTAGGCACTCAACAGAGTGCAGTTCTAGTTATTATTATTATTATTATTATGAATAATATTAATATTAACATTATTACATGCATGGGCGGCGTCCTGCAAGTCGTTCCATTTATAGGCCTACTTTGTGCTTTGCGGCACAATGTTATGCAAAGCCATCATCATCATTATTACAGTACATGCATTGTACTGTAATAATGATGATGATCATTATTACAATAGCCCCGCGCTACCACCCTTAGATTTCCATAATATTGTGTATGGAGCTGACCTTTTCTGACCTCGATCTGACCTCATCAAACCCTGTACACTCAAGACATGCTCCTTGTATGGGAAGTAGAGAATTCCAACAGAATCCAAAGTGCGACCTCCCCCTAAAGGGCGTGGTCGCTTCTCGCCCGTAGGCGTCTTACTAACGAAACATGGGTACTTTTACTTTTGGTACGTTAAGACTTCATGGTAATGCAATACATACATCACAACCAACCAAATATTCCTCTGACATCATAATTAAGATGATTTCCTTCCCAATTTAATTGTCGAACAGCGCACTATTGGACCACATTGAAATAACTGTAGCGAACAATTGGACTAATAAAAAGGAACACGTATCGGCATGGCATAATTGAAGCGAAGCAATATTGGACCGTAATTTAATTACCCCCACAACCTAGCCCCGAGCACCCCCCCCCCTATCCCTCCGCCACCCCCTTCCACAGTTAAATGATAATCATCTCAAAGATTCACACGCCCATTTTGCTAATTGATATGTTGTAAGTTATTAAAAGTAATCAGCGGCAAAGGAAATCCATTCTGAATTGATTGTGGAATATGCTGATAGAGGCGTGGTATTATTTTGAGGGTGAGACCAGTGTGTGTGGGAGTGATCATTAAGAGATCATGCAAATGAATGGGAATTAGAGAAAGACGTAGAGAGAGGACGGGACTGTAGGGGGGTGGGGGGTGTTCGGAGGGCTTAGAGGAGAAGCAAGAACGGCCTCTCTGTCTCTCTCTCTCTCTCTGTTTCTCTGTCTCTCTGTTTCTCTGTCTCTCTGTTTCTCTCTCTGTCTCTCTGTCTCCCTGCCTCTATGTTTCTCTGTCCCTCTGTCTCTCTGTCTCTCTGATTTTCTGTCTCTCTGTTTCTCTGTCTCTCTGTTTCTCTGTCTCTCAGTCTCTGTCTCTATGTTTCTCTGTCCCTCTGTCTCTCTGTCTCTCTGTCTCTATGTTTCTCTGTCCCTCTGTCTCTCTGTCTCTCTGATTTTCTCTCTCTCTCTCTCTCTCTCTCTCTCTCTCTCTCTCTCTCTCTCTCTCTCTCTCTCTCTCATTGAACAGGCCTTAATTAAGAGCTTCAATGTCATTACCATGTGGGGGAAAGGAGGTCTATAAGGCTTGAAGGAGAGTATATATTTCCAAGTCCACGTACAGCCAAAGGCAGGTATAGATTAGATTTTTCTATAGCAAGACATCTACATTTTACATTTAGCTGTAAACTATATCCTTACTAGTGACTTACAACTGTAACTGGAAGAACAGCGATCAATTGCCAGGAGTAAGGATCAGAGCTGTAGTGTTCAGATAATATATAAAGGACAGGACACAGAGATCAGAATGACCTTTCAGGTACTCTTCTGGGATTGAACATATTGTTCTCTTATAGCTGAAGATGCCGTTCTTTCTATTCTCTGACTTTGGGTAAAAAGGAAAAGAATAAATCAATGTTGATTAGCACAGTAATATTATTATGTGGAATTGATGTATACGCTTAAGCCAGTCGATGGCTGCAAGGTATTAAACCATGCATTCCTTCACACTAAATCATATTAATAGCTAATTATAGGGAGAAACTCGATTGGTGACAAACTCAAATTAAATTAGGGACTCAATACATTTTTGCTCTATTCCCAGCTTTTTCCACAATGTAGAAACTTCCAGAAAAGCTCTATAATTTATTGACTATCACTTACAATAAATAATTAAATGACAGTAGTAAGTACTGGTAGTCTTTACACATACAGGCATACTACTCATGCTGAGATTTCATTGTTTGATTTTCACAAAAAAGGAATTAACATCATGACGGTACAACAATGGTGCAACGACATTTTCAAAATTGTATTCAAAAGTAAAAGCATATGAATACTTAATAAAAGGTTGCATCATAATTTTATAGATAATTGAATATCCCCTAGATCTAATATGATTGACACTAAAAATAAATATGAATAATCTATATGTACATCCAGACTTTTTACATTTACAATATAAAGGCTACAATGCAGTGTCACTGTCTGTGCCTGCTCAGCAATTCATTTTACATATCCATTTGGTTCCACACTTATATTATGCTCAGAGTTATATTTTAAACACTGAGGAGGATTTTACAGAGTGCCCGGTGCAACATGAGAGCCGCATGCAGGAGAGAAGAGAAGTGAAGAGAGTGAAGGGTACAGTATCATTCCAACCCCTGTCTGCTTTGCATTACTGTAACCAACAAGCACAGACGCCACTTAAAAATCACAGGAAGTCCAGACAAGTAAAATGCCCATGAAGGAAAAAATAAGAGAGGGAAAGATCGAGAGAGGGAGAGCGCGCGTAGGCACACAGACCAATCTAATGAGATCTGTTATTCTGGCCTCATTTTATGCCCACCTAATCACACGGTCAGATAGACTCCTTGAAACCCCATCTCCCCCTCTGAATGAAGACCCTCCCACCGCAGCACTCGTGTGATCTGATTTAAGTATCTGTACATGAGATACCGGGGCCAGGCCCGTAATGAGAGCCAGCCAGAATGTTCCAGTCATTTGATGGGGCGGGTTTGAGCGCTCACTGAGGTGGAATCATAATTAAGGGCACTTAAAGACAGAACCCTTGGATCAACAGCTCCCATAATGCACTGTAAAAGGAAGGGGGGAAAAAAGAAAAAAAGAAGAAAAAAAAAAGGTGGCCCAATTAGTGCTTATCCAGGAGCTCTTTTCAGTGCGAGTCGAGGCTTTGCTCTCCACACTCAGTGATTAGTGGCCAAATCCTGCATGGGGAGTTTCCAGCTAAATCTGTCTCTCATTCACTCTCATTTCTCCACTCTATTTTCAGAACCATAAATGTTTTTTTCTTTTTTTTTTTTTAATTTCTGCTCTCGTACATTTGAAATGCGACAACCTTTATACTTGATTGCATTGTCTTTCTTTACGCTCAGTAAATTAACATTCAGGGGTGTGTGTGTGTGTGTGTGTGTGTGTGTGTGTGTGTGTGTGTGTGTGTGTGTGTGTGTGTGTGTGTGTGTGTGTGTGTGTGTGTGTGTGTGTGTGCATATAATACACACGTACAAACATTTATGACTTTTATGCCTTTATGTTCTGTCATGAAGTGCTCATTTCACTCTCAGTGCATCAAAGTGTTCTTGAGTCCTCGGTGCTGAGCGAGAGGTGTTGCTGTAGAGAGGCAGGCTCCAGGAGAGGGTGCCATAGATCAGAATCCAGCTTCTTCTTGCTCCCCTAGAAACACACATGCACGTACAGACACACAGATACACAGTCACGCGCACGCACACGCACATGCACATGCACTCGCACACAGACACACGTCGCGCACACTGTCACATCACAGTTTTACAGGTAAAACAGTGTTTGAAACATTTCTTTGTGCGTAGTTCCATAGTGTCATTTTTCCAAGAAAAACAAAGAAATGGAAGAAGACAGGGAGTGGGGGTCGGGGGGGGGGGGATCAAGGCAGAAGAAAGTTGAGCGCTTTTACCACGAAAAGTACAGGAAAAGGGTTTTCTTCTGTGTGGATATTTACAAGTTTTTGCCACAAACGGTACAACCAAATGGTCTCTTAGCTTATTTCCAACGTTGCTTCAAACTGTGTAACCAAAGGGTGTCTTAAATAGCCTTTACAAATAAAAAACATATTTACACATAGTACCTGAGATAATATAAGGTGTGTGGACATAGCAGCCGCTGTGTAATGTGCATTATACTTAAGGACATTAAGGTGCAGGACATTATTCAAGGTGCAGGACATTATTCAAGGTGCAGGAGGACATTGCATTGGCATGCATGTGGACCTTAGCAAAGCCCATGCAGCCTATAAGAGAACTCAGATATAGCAGCATATCCTCACGGGTCAACCCATATTGTCTGTACTGTAGAGCTGTGTTAATTGGCAGTGTACAATGTACAAAAAGAAAGGGATCTGGAAAAGAGAAATACATGTACCTTTCCTGCGAGTGAAAAATAAAGAATTTTTTTCATCCCGGACCATATAGAGATAATTTTTTGTTAGTCCTCTTTCTTTCTCTTTCTCTCTATTCCTGTGTGTGTGTGTGTGTGTGTGTGTGTGTGTGTGTGTGTGTGTGTGTGTGTGTGTGTGTGTGTGTGTGCGTGTGCGTGTGTGTGTGTGTGTGTGTGCGTGTGCGTGTGTGCGTGTGTGTGTGTGTGTGTGTGTGTGTGTGCTTTCCCCCGTAGGACCCTAGGTGAGAAGTTATTTCTGCATCTGGCTTGAGGTTCCACCGAGCTTTTACATAATCAAATCAATATTGCTATGATTCACCCTCTGGCAATGACTGCCTCGCGCAAGTTTCACTGGTGATGTTTGGCAGCTTACGCTATAGGCCTATAGAAAGAAAAGAGAGAGACGGTGTGTGTGTGTGTGTGTGTGTGTGTGTGCGCGTGTGTGTGTGTGTGTGTGTGTGTGTGTGTGTGTGTGCGCGAGAGAGAGAGAGCGAGAACCCTTAGTTAAAAATCTCTGGGCTATTGATTTTTTTTCCCTTCCTTCCTCGTCTGTCCTCCCCTCCTTACCACCCTGCTACTCATCCCAATCTCCTTCCTCCTTCCTTCCTCTCCCTCCCTCTCCTTTGTTGTGATCTCTGTGTTACCTGCATCCCCCCCCCACCCCCCTCACATATTCAGTCAGATAGATAGAGGGTGGGGGTCCACTGGTCTGGGTTCAGGAGGTGGTAGTGATGGTGATTGTTGGGGGGGGGGGGGGGGGGGGGGGGGGGCAGTAACGTGGTGAGGGTTTCTCTCTGCGAAAGAGGGCAGTCGGAAGTGCAGGGTTCGGTGGGTGGGAGTTCAGGGGGGCAGACCACCACCACAGCGTGATGCAGCCGGAAGACTTGACAGAATACAGACAGGTGCAAACGGAATCCTCAATGAAAGTAAATATGACAGCCAAGTGTCTAAAGGAAGGAAGCAAAGGAGAAGAAGGAGGAAGAAAAAATGCCCTAAAACATCCAATATCTAAAAACACAAAGACAACCACCCTCCACCTCCACACCTGCCTCCTCCCATGTAAACACCACCACCACAGAAGTATGATGGAGAGAGAGAGAGAGAGGCAGGTTTCTCTCGGCACTCACTACAGTATACGTTTGCTCCCTATTCAGCCTGCGGTGTTGCGAGAGGGGGAGAGGAGGAGGGATGCTAGATATCATTACACCGCTTCAGGATGTGACATGATGAGAGGCAATAGTAAACCCGCCGTGCACACTCGCCCCGAAATTGCCAGACGAACCCGTACACGTGCAGATGAAATGGGAGACGGAATGTGTGATTAACTGTAGTGCGACGATGTCTATACCCACCCCACCCCTTTCCACCTGAGCAAAACGGGTGCGTTGCCGGATTTTAGACACATCAAAGTATTTAACCTCTGAGTGGTGGCGAGTTCAATATAGGCCAGTTCCGTCTCCAGCAAACTGGAAATACTGCTTAACAGGACAAAGAGGACGCTCGCGCAGCAACATTTTTTGCTGTGCAGATAAGACATCCCCTTAGAAGATCTATTTCATTCATTCACACAAACCATTAAAGTCAATAAAAGAAAGAAGAGAATATACTGTATATAAGAAGAATGAAGGATCAGAAGAGCAGAGAAATCAATGCAGGAAAAATACACGGTTAAGGCAATGAGGGAATTGACTGCTTTGAACTAATTTCCCCTCTCCTTCAGCCTCATAAATCACACCTCAGAAACATTACAACTTATTTAAAGGTTCATTGGAAGCTTGCAAGTTCCTTCTTGGGGCTCAAACATTGTTTAAGCTAACCACAGGGCGCCTTTAGTCCGGACCGGTGACTGTCCTGTTAGCCACAGCATCATGAAGCCCTGCTGCCTCTTTGTCATTTTGATCAAGTGTCCATCAGGACTGCAGAGGTTGCCGGGGAGGGGGGGGGGGGGGTGAGTGGTGTGACAGGAGTCTGGGGGTGATGCGTGGTGGTGGTGTGCTGAGGGGGGGGGGGGGGGTGGCGTTGGGTGGCAGGGGGGGAGGGGGGTTTGGAGATATATAGCACATATCGCATCGCATTGATTCGGTCCATTTGGTGGACTGAACATGAACCCAATAATCAGATCTTGCTTAAGCACGCGCTTCCTCAGTAATTGACTCTCGCGTATTGATTAAGATGTTGATGTGTCCCGGTCCCGGCCCCCTGTGCTAATGCAACTGAGAATGAGACTGACCCCCACCACCACATCCCCCACCTCACACAGGGCTAGCACACTGACACTCACTCACAAGCATGCACACACACACACACACACACACACACACACACACACACACACACACACACACACACACACACACACACACACAGCCGGAACAAGCCTGTCATTGGGGCTCAGTCTAATAGATAAAGCTGTCATGGCGATGCTGCAGCGTCTCCCTGGGCCAGCAGACCAAATTAGCCAGTCAATAATTTATGTAGAAGAGACGTAAAGAGAGAGAAACACAGAGAGCAAAGTGAACAACGGCGAGGTGGAAATGGCAGGAGGGCCATTTTAATTTACTCATACCACTGACTGGCCATATAGTATAGGCTATGGGAAGGTGAGGAGAAGGAGACAACATTGGAGGGAAATAACTAAATTAAATTCATTGCCAAAATGCTTTATATTTATATGAAAAGAACTTATGTCACATCCTCAGCAATGGCTCCAAACAATTGTGACTGGGGGGACTATAGGGGGGGGGGGGGGGGTCCGGGGGCTGGCTGTTTAGAACGGGGGCTAATGAATGTTGGCTTACATAGAATTCCGTCAATTGGGTTTGAGCCCCCTGCACATCCATATGTTAATGGTTCCTACATACCTTTAAAGACCATGGCTTCTGGGCTAGATTGGCTATTCTCACAATTTTAATGTTTTAGAAAAGATTTTTTTAAGATGAGTCATAATTGGGTATAGGTATAGGTATAAGACACATGCACAAAATAGGGCCCTTAATTGGACTATAAAAAACACATTTTACCTAAAGGTGAATTACGTGAATCCTAAAGTATTTCACACTGTGTGCAGTCAAAAGCTTTTTAGGTGTTGGGCCATCATCTTTCAGTCTTTGGACTTCCTCTTTGGACATCCTCACCTTTTCCAAAAAGTTATTGATCCATTTAGTTGTCAAAAACATTTTCTTGCTATTATTATGATATATGTTGTCCAAAAATTGCAGACCTATTTGTCATTGTGCTGTCTTGTATGTTAAATATGCTCTGTGCCTTTAAGACAGTGCCTTTAGACAGAGTCTAGTTAATTAGTTGAGGGCATACAGGTGTGTTGAGCAGGTTGCAGCCTGCTAGTGTTAATCAGTTAAATTAGTCCTCAGTTGGAAAGCAGCAGACAGTGCATTTCTCCTCCTGAAGTGTTTGACCTGTTTCAGTTTGGCCTTTTGGAGGCATCTCTGGTATGTTGTGTAAACTGTAATGTGTTTGATTGTGTGCAGAATTGCATTTTCTAGCATTTAATTACTGTTTGCAACTTTGTATGTTTTGTATATTGAGGAACACAACAGTACCAACCAGCATAATACTTTACTTTTTTTTTACATAACCTGAATGTGTTATTGTATGCAAGCTAAATTGGAGTTTATTATTTGATTTCTACGTGATTCACATTGTTTATTGTATTGAAGTGCATTTGACTCATTGTAATTCATGTTCTTTGCAGTTACCCTACCTTTGATTGTTATATTAAACAAGTGAAGACTTCATACAGTGTGATTATTCAAGGAGGGAGGAGTTATCTGCCTGTCAGTCTGTGCAGGGCATAGGGGTGACAGAACAGTCATACTGATCTTGGCCACATGTTGGCCTTTCTGTCGGCTTACAATTTAATAAAGAGATTTAAAAACTGCAGAATTTATTTGAAGCTATATTGACTAGATGTTCTGTCCTCTAATAACACAGTTCCTCAAACACTGATCATCAGTTAATTTAGTGGTCCACCCCAGGTGGCTTTATAAATGTATCGTTTACCCTGATGGAAACACACTGAAATAATGTATGCAAATGAAAGATTATTGAAAAGATTGTTGTGGCGTCTCATCGTCATGTGCTTGTTGGTTACAGTAGGATATACCATAGATTAATTATACTAGAACAGTGGTTCTCAACCAGTGGTCCGGGTACCATTCACCAGTCGTCCTTGAGGGGGTACAGGTGGTCCCCAGCTAAACGTAAATTATGGAGAGTTGGTAACCAAATGGACCCTTATAGGTCTTTAACTCTTGAGAGCGTAACCCTTACCCTTTACGGGTCCATGGCATTGGTTTCACTTTACGCTCTCAAGAGTTAAATCATTGTGGGCCGGCAGGAATTGGAGGGAGGGTGAAATGAACAAACACAGGCGCTTGTGCATGGGTCCTATATACATGTATAGGATGGATAAATATACAGACAAGTGTTACAACCTGAATGTACACCACACCACACCTACGTTACTGTGTTGTGACACAATAGGCTATATGTACTGTATACTATAGGCTGTGTTATAACCGGAAGGATGCATTATATGTGGCTGTGTATGTTTGTCTGCTGTCGCTATACATGGTTCACATGACGTTCGTACTTCATGAACATCATGGTTCACCTTCAGCCTGTTGGGACCACTACATTTACAGAGCAAATGTGTACATATTCATTCAGATTTCAAATAAAGTGCTCACGCAAGGTGCCACGGGTGTTAGAACTTTCCTGGGTCCACTATTGGCACCTGTGCATTCCGCATTGTTTCATAAAAAGCATTTTTGCCAGTTTCTCTGTATTTTTTGTCATATAGGCTTTCAACTACGCGCCCCTATCGGTTGGGAGGTGTATTGCACTGTGAAACACGGCGCATTCGATATAGGCACACTGACTGCACTGCCAATACAAACTAATAGGCGAGTGCGCTCCCGGTGTGCTGACTGTCATGATTATCACAGTCATGTTTCAGGGCTACTGTTGCTAGTGAGTTGTGACGGGGTACGTGTAGTATGTGGCTCACTTCTTTCTACCTTACCTTTACGCATAGCTTATGGTGTCTCTCTCAACCTGCTCCACAGATACACGAGCCAGGGTGATGACCACAGACCCCCAAGATCAGCTTATTCAAGTTCTCAGCTCTGAGTCCATTTTCCTGTGACATTATAGAGCCTGCCCTAAATCCCTGACCACTGCACTATACACCAGAATGCTATGTGCAGTGCTAAACATCCAAGGCTGAGTGAGAAGATGGCAGCCAGGATGATACTGGGAGGAAAGTACTGGCCAGCCAGTCAGATGTATGGAGGATGGAGAGGACTGGAGAGGCCGCTGGTCCATGGCTTCCAAAGTCTGACCTCATCAAGGTAGGAACTTTGTTGTTTTGCTTCTTTGCTGCTGCTGCTTGTGTTTTATGCTGTGTGTACTAGTGTGATTCAAGCTGGTGTACTATTACTGTTATTTTGGGACCCAATGGGCGTCAATGAAACGTGCTCAGTGACTGTTTCTGGCTCAGGAATTGAATGCTGATGCGAATCTCTACAGTTTGTAATATGTGTGTTGTGTATGCCATTGAAGGTATGAGAGTAACAGGGACCAGTATATATTTGGCTCTTGATCACTTCAATAATCCTTATTGAATTTGTTATTTCCTTTTGGTTCGATCTAGAGGGCTTTGCACAATACAATACAACAAAGCTGTGACCTGATGAAAATGCAACACAGTTGTTCAACTTGGGTTGGCTCCCACAGTGTCAGTTTTCTCCCCACCAGTTCTGGGTGCTTGACACAGTGCCCTGCCAGCCTCATCCTTCTCGTCCCTGGTCATGCATTCAGAAAGTCATATTGTATATTATATATACTATATATATGTATGTATATATGTATATATATATAAAACGCTCTTATTTTGCAGTCCACTGACCAGAAGTCAAGGGTTCACGTTTGTCTGACTTGACACGTTCTAAGCTGTGTGCTATAGTTCTCCAGTACAACGGTGTAACCGAGAGAGTGCTATTGTTGTTTTGGTCACTTCTCAGTGTGTTATTATAACACTAGAGCGGTGCCCGTGGGGCCTACAGGGGCCTTGTATGCCCATATATGGAGTTCTTTGTCAGGCATGCCCAAATATGGAGTATATGCAGACGTCAGAATGATGTAAGAACAGGCTAGCTCCATATATGGACACTGGGCAGGAGCACTGGCGGAGGCCTTTTTGGGGCGTTTCTGGACAACCGTGGGTCCGACCACTGCACCTCCTGCGATGGTGTGGAACGCGTGTGTCGAGTTTGAAGTCAGTGGGGCGAACGGTTGGTGACTTGGTGCATTTATAGACAGATAGATAGATGTAATGTTTTGTTTGGGATGTACATGACACATGACAATTACGAAGATATTTTCACAGTTTTGTTTATTCAAGATTTCAGGTAAATCAGATAATCAGATAATATAGACAAAAAAATATAACATGTACATAACCACCATAAATTATGCAAAATATTGTGGTAGTATAAAAGAAAAATAAATTGTATAGTCCTATATACTAACAGGGAAGTGACACTGACAGTTACAAACCGAATCAAGTTTTGAAACAAAAACAAGACAAACATACGACAAGACAAGACAAGACACAACATGGCATGATCATTGGTCACCCCTCCAGAACATAATGGACGTGGCAGTGCACCCACACATGGTTCCTAATAATACATATACTGAACAACCCAGCTGCGTCGGAGATCGTGTCTAGCATGCTCAGATTCAGGTTTATAAACTCATTCAATCTGGAATAGCTCGGAACTGCAAATCATTTACCAGTGCGAGGAAGGGGCCCCATGTGTCCTCAAATTTGGTCCATTACATTTTTTTCTAATTTAATAAAGTGGAGTACTACATCTCTAATCCAGTGAAGATGGGTTGGGGGGAGCACAGGACTTCCATTTCATCAGAATTAGACGCCTAGCTAAATAAGAGAGTGGTAAAGGCCAACCAAATGAGCTTTGTATTTTGGCAATAATAGAGTAGGCTAGGGGGAGAAATTCCAAAAATTGCCGTCATTACATTTGGTTCAAATGGTATCCCAACACACCTTGACATAGTGTCAAAGATCTCAGTCCAAAATCTACGTAAAGAAGGGCATGACCAAAACATATACATCGTGGCAGGGGCCGAACGACACCTACTGTATCACACAGGGGATCAATATCACCATATATTTTGGATAACCTAACTTTAGTGAAATGTACACTATATGTATAATTTTGCAATGGATTAGCCCATGCCTCGCACAAATGGAAGAAGAGTGAACAAGACGTAAAAATATCTTCCCAGTCATCATCTGAGATTTCTTCTCCCAAATCCTCTTCCCATTTTGTTCTTAATATTTTCTATTGAAGTAGGCCGCAAAGAGAAAATACAATTGTACATATAGATATTAGGCTCTTCATGCTCGACATTGGAGTTAAAAAGGAATCAACCTCTGTGGCCTCTGGAAGGTTTGGGAATACAGGGCTCTGCGCACAAAACTGCGAATCTGAAGATATCGAAAGAAATGTTGATTTGAAAGGGAATATTTTTCAGATAGCTGTTGAAAGGAGGCAAATACATTGCCAATATACAAATCCCTGAGATTCGTAATACGTAAGTGATGACCATGGCATTATCACTCACAGATGGATAAAGGGTTTGCTGCTATTGGGGCGAGCTACTGAGCTTAATGTAGACCAAAGTGGCTCCTGAATTGATTCCAAACTTTTAGTGTGGATTTGACAATAATATTCTTAGAATAGGGGGTAAGAGAAAAAGTACTGCACATCCACATGTGTCTGATACACTATAGGTTGCATTCAGTCTATTGCTGCTCTGAGTCTGACAATATTTCCATTTTCAGTCAAACACACACAAACACCCCAGTACTGGAGCAAAGAAGACACAGTGTATTATATTAAACAATGCAGGGTTAGGGTGGCAGAGTTTAGCATACTTGTTTGATATTAACCCTTGTCTTGTTGGGATTGTGAGTCCCACGACAAGAAGAAAGGTTGTCAGGGATCACGAAGAAGAGAAGAAGAGAGCACAGCGAGCGCGTGTGCGCGTGCGTGCGTGCGTGCGTGCATGTGTATTCCTGTATATTTCCATGTTCATGTGCGTGTATTCCTGTCTCTACAATATGTGTAGATGTGTGTGTGTGTGTGTGTGTGTGTGTGTGTGTGTGTGTGTGTGTGTGTGTGGCCTGCAGGCCTATCCTTGCCTGCTCCAGCCCCTGATGGGAGTGCTGCCTGTAGCGAGGTGAACTGTCAGCCTGGATTCCCTTTCCTACCTCTCTCTCTCTCTCTCTCTCTGTCTCTCTCTCTCTCTCTCTCTCTGTCTCTCTCTCTCTCCTCCCTTCCTCCCTCCATCCTTCCCCCTCTTCTCTTACACCTCTCTGCTGGCTAGAGGGAAGACCAGAGCCCTCTCTCCAGGGTCCTGTGCTTCCCTTTTCCCCCCGTCTCAATCAGCAGCAACCCCCCCTGCAACGCTGTGCCCCCCCATGGCCCTCCTGGCAATGCGAAGTGATAATCCCCCCCCCCTCCCCCCTCCCCCCTCCCCCACACACACACACACACCTAGCTCTCCCTTTTTGTTGCAGTTTTCCTTATGCAGTGGCCCCGATGAATTCATCTTGTGACCACCACCTGGCACAGCACTCGCAGTTGTTGACTAGTTTGTGTGTGTGTGTGGGGGGGGGGGACTGGGAGGGGGACTGGGGGGGGGGGGGGGCTTGGGGGGGCAAAACGCTGTGAGGGACTGAGTTTTCTTCTGACTGACTTGTCAGAGAGACCCTCTCCACCCCTCCTCCTCTTCATCTCCTCGTCTTCATCTCCTCCACCACCATCGGCAGAATGTTTTAACCTCTGAGAAGACCCTTGCACGCAGTGCGTTATCTGCTGCCGCGGTGGCAGGAATGGGAATGTTCACCTTGTCAGGAGTCAGGACCTGTGTGTGGGGAAATGTACGAAAGAAAGGAAGAAAGAAAGAAAGAAAGAAAGACAAACAGAAATAGAGAAAAGGGAAGGCGATAGCTGAAGACAAATTGCAATGTGAGAGGGTTTGAGGAAGAGAGGGAATGTGGCTGTCAGTGTCGACAGCTGCCATGGGGACTTTCTTGGTTGCTCTCTTTTTCTGTTGGTTCTCCTTTCACTGTGAATAATCATAGAGCTTGACCTCACGGGTCTGTTGGATCGTGTAACACAAATTTAGCCAAATTAGAGGTCAACACAAACATATGGCAGTTTGCGCAGCATCCCCCCCCTCCCCCCCGCACACACACACACACACACACACACACACACGCACAATCACTTTTGACTTCCCTCAAAGCTTCCTTTTTTATGACCTCAATTAAATTATGGAAATGTAAACTGCAGCCTGCAACGCTTGCCTCTGCTGCAGGTGGGAAGGTTGGCTGCAGTGTTGGGTACATTTTTTAAATAATACAGGTTCAATGAAAATAATGAATTAATTGATGCATTTTTCATAAACCCCCAGCAAAAATAAATAAAGGAATAACTAAAGAATCTTGAGTCCAAATTTGAATTATCGTCTCACATGTATGCAGTCACACTGCACTTGAAATTGCTTGTGGCTCAAAACATTAGAATTTCATATTGCTTCTTGGCCGTGTGTGTGTGTGTGCGTGTGTGTGTGTGTGTGTGTGTGTGTGTGTGTGTGTGTGTGTGTGTGTGTGTGTGTGTGTGTGTGTGTGTGTGTGTGTGTGTGTGTGTGTGTGTGTGTGTGTGTGTGTGTGTGTCTGTGCGTGCGTGTGCGTGCATGCGTGCGTGCGTGCGTGCTTGCGTGCGCACGTGTTTGTTTGTGCTTGCTTGCGTGTGTGTGTGTGTGTGTGTGTGTGTGTGTGTGTGTGTGTGTGTGTGTGTGTGTGTGTGTGTGTGTGTGTGTGTGTGTGCGTGCATATGCATGTCTGAGCGGGGGAGAGTGAGCAAGAGCAAGCAAGCAAACCACAAGTCCATGTCCTCGGTATCACTCTGAATCTATAATTTGCACTTTGACATAATTGGACCGCCTTTGCTGCTGTCTATTGATTGTGACTCCACATCTTCTGCTAGAAAACAGGCTTGACACCAGACTCAGAGAGAGAGAGAGAGAGAGAGAGAGAAGTATGTTTTCCCTTCACTATATGTTTTTCTTTTCTTTCTTGTTTGTTTGTTGGTTTGTTAAAATAAATCCCACCTCAGCGTGAACTTGAAGTGAGCAGTGTCTTTGAGGTAACTGTGACATCAGTGCTGCTGCACCAATTAACACTAAACACGAGTGATTTTCACCCTGACAGTATTATATTTTTGTAATTTTTGTAATGTCATAATGTCGTGAAGGTGGGTGCAGGTCTTTCAGTACCTTCATGATGCTCAGTGACATCATAGAAGGTAGGTTTCTGTGCCCACATCCCTGTTTTATTCTACAGGCAGGTGTTCCGGTGAATTTCACCCGTGTTTAGTGATTGTGTGATAGAGAAATATTCCATACACCCACAATGGATTTTGTTTTCTTCACTGGACCATTCTCACATGTCCCAGGAACGGGTGGACTAAAGGAGAAGTTCCCAGCTCCATTTCTTTTTTTAAGGAATATTCGTAAAATAATATACATGCTTGAGTACCTCAAGTTGCCATGTATTGCTGTACTTCAATATATTTTGTTTAGTTTAACTGCTGTAAACAAACATACAAGTCCATAGACTGGCTGCCACTCTGTTTGTTAAAAGTACTCTAAACAAACATCAAAAGTCCAAGTACTCTAAACAAACATCAAAAGTCCATAGACTTGGCTGCCATATGACATAATATCAAAAGCCAGGGAGGCATTTGAGGGGCTAGCGCCCCTCTTGAACACTCCAATTGACCCAAACACATTGACCCGCACATTTTGGTGCGGTTTAGCACTGCTGAAAAAGCAGTCAACTCATAATTAAATAATAATTAATTAATTAAATTTTTTGGGAAAATGCGAAAGTGAGGTGAGAGATGAGTAGAGGAGAGAGAAAGTGGGAAGAGAGAGAGAGGAGAGAGAGAGAGAGAGAGAGAGAGAGAGAGAGAAGAGAGAGAGAGAGAGAGAGAGAGAGAGAGAGAGAGAGAGAGAAGAGAGAGACAGAGAGAGAGAGAGAGAGAGAGAGAGAGAGAGAGAGAGAGAGAGAGACTATCAAAGTAGCAGGTGATGGCATACACAGAACAGGGACCAGCATCAGAACCCAGGCATGTGGTCAGGTCTTTTGATTTTGCACTCGTTTAATCATATTTCACATGAGCCCGACCAGGACATGAAGCAGAGACACTCCATTCTCCACTCTCCCGGTCCCCTCAATACAGCACAGGACTCCTCCCCCCCCCCCTTTCTTTCTTTTTTCCTTAAAAGAAAATAAAAAAGTAATGCAAGAAATGTGTTTCTTCCAGAAAATGAAATAATCAGATGAAGGTTGGTCATGTTTATTATGCTTGGTTATGTTGTACCATAAGTGGATATGATAAATTGCAGCGTGTGGCGGGCACCCACGCCAGGAAACTCTGATAAGAGAAATATTTACCCTCATAGCTCTGCCAGTAAACGACTGGTGATGGATGAGCAAGGGACCCAATGTGACTTTAATTGGTGGGGTCTCTCCGATTTTGCTCCAAAAGCTACAAGAAAAGTCTCGATTTGTTCTCGGAAAGAAATTCAATTTTTACACGGTTCTAATTTCTAGCTGCAACCGAGCCTTTCATGTTTTTCCAGATGTTTATCTGAAGCATAGCACTCAAGAGGCAGTGATACAAGAATAGTAATACACAAGAAAGCCACTAAAGTTATTTTATTTAATTAGCTGGTTTTCACTACAATGCACTCATACAGTGGAAACCTCTCATTGCCGCCATGCAGCTATATTTATACACTAGATAATTTATACATATAATTACCTAGTGTTAATGAGCAATTTTCAGTTACAAATCAGCAAAAATTTGCAATTTACAAAACAAAACAAGACACTGCTGACCTGTAGTTTGAGAGAGGCAGAAGTGCAGAGTTCCAAGTTCGTCAGGACTATTGAAATATCCTTATGCCATCAGCACTAACATTGTGCTAAGTATTGTGAGTCAGGATGTGGTGTTCCTAATGTGGGTGACAGTGTGCAAATGTACAAAGTTTGATTATGGCTGTATAGTGAAAAACTAATAAAGTAGCGAGGTGCAAACAAAACTACACAATGTGTTGTTCAGTTAGCAAACTAAGTGTGGTATGTCCGCTCCCATATACAGTGTGTTAGGTAAGGTAATAGGTAATAATCGTTATAATGATTGAATGTATACAAAATTATATAAAAATAAAGATTAAATAAAGGTGATTTGGTTTACTATTCTTGGAGACATACCAACATACTGTACATACTTACAGACAAACCCTGTTCTAGACACTCTTCAGCCATAAGAACAAACCCTGTTCTAGACACTCTTCAGCCATAAAAACAACTGACACAAAGTTGAAAGAGACCATTTTAAAAGGTGTTGAAATCCTTGTTTTGTGTAGTCTCAGCACTAAGTCATCTAAGACTCAAATAAGTATGAAGATGATAGTAGGCCTACATCTTGAGGCCAAAGTTATCATGAAATATTAATCAGAGAGAGAGAGAGAGAGAGAGGAGAGAGAGAGAGACTAGGTCGCTGTCACTCTCCCATCTTCAGGACTCTGGATTTAGATTGGGCTTCAGTGCCTGTGGCTCAACAAAAAAGAGTTGCTGAGTGAGCAGGTGTTTTTGTGGTTTGTTCCTGGGCTAACTGTTTGTATTGTTCTGGCTCTGATCGCAAGCTGGGGGAACTTTAATCGTGGCGGGTGAAGCCAATCTCTCGGAGCTGTGTCATTAAAACGACCCCCCCAAGGTCTATGGCAATAGACTACAGTTAGGATTTCTTTGCACCCAGGCTATCGAAATTGCCATCTAAGGAATCTCTCTCTCTCTCTCTCCCTCTCCCTCTCTCTCTCTCACCTTTGGACTAGCTTGCATCAAATCTCTTCGCTTTTAATCCTCTTAGCGTTGTGTGATTGAACATCACAGCACTGTAACCAAACTTGAAAGGGAGAGTTTGAAATACAATGCTGCTTTTGCTGCTGTTGTGGCTTTGTAAGTGTCAGCTATAAAAAAAAGAATCTCATTTGGTTTGAGGGATTGAACTTGGCTCAAACGCTCGATGAGTATTCATTCCTTTGATATCTAATGATGCAACATAACGAGAGTGAAGAACAATGTTGTGTTCTGTTGTCATTGAGATTATATTACTTGATTAAGCTGTGTTCAGATTTGTCTGTTTCCGTTTTTTTTCTTTTTCTCACCAGTAGACCTTCTTCTCACTACAGCTTGGTACCTTATTTTCTTTCACTTACACTCCGATGGTGCGCTCAGCCCAATCCTAAAATGCAGGAATCCAGCAACAACAACAACAAAACTGTTGGGACTGAGAGCTTCACAGCCCAAACTGTGATAGACTTGGGGCCATTATACTTAATTGGGCCCAGTCGCTTCAGCTTAAAAGCTGTCTTCAGTCGATCACTAGTTCAGAGTCCGAGAGACCCAGGCTGTGAGTGTTGCCATTGCTCTTGGCACCTAGAGAACCTCCTCTCTACCGAGCATGACTCCTGTCTCCTGTCCTCCTCAGCCATGCAGCCCTCTGGCTACTATCAGCAGCACCACTGTCTGAATCCCAGCAGCCTATTCACTGTTCACTGCAGCATGCTTTTGAACAGGAGCAGTTTAGTAACCAACAATTCACTGGCGTCTGCAATCAGTCAGTGTATGCCCAGCCAGCCTGTTGTTACCAAAATATAGAATTCATTTTACAGGTTTTTAGTCAACAATGTGCTTATATATAAACTATAACTATACACGTCTGAGGGGCGCTATAGCCCCTCCTATGAACATTGAATGCCATTGACAATGAATGGCCAGCTTTGAGTGTAAACACAAAGACCGAAGATGAAGGCGAGGACGCAAATTGTGATCGGCCGGAATGAGATGATGTATGATGATAAGACTTGAGCGCCCCTCACTTCACACAGGTGTGATTTTTACTGTCACGTACTATTTCAACACATAATTGAAAGTGTCTGTGTGTGTGTGTGTGGGGGGGGGGGGGGGGGGGGCACTCCTCCTGTATGCTACTGTCTGGTAGTAATCACCTGGTAGAGTGTGCTCTCATTTCAGGGCCCCTTTCCTCTCGGCTGGCCCTCTCTCTCTGCCTCTGCTGCAGCACGGACTAATAAGCATGTCCTGTAATCACGTTAGCCGCCCCACCGGCCCCAGTCAGGGGACCTAATTGGGACAGAGCCTCGGACAAAGTGAAAATTAATAACTTTTGTCAAGCCCCATGGCTGCATTGTCTCGTGGAGCTGTGCAGGGTCAATTAGAAGGCGTGATGCGATAAGGGCCCCATGCAGCAGCAGAGGAGCGCTGACTCAATTAGGACAGGGACTGCAGGACGGACGAGGCCTGCAAGCACAGAGGAGAGAGAGAGAGAGAGAGAGAATGGTAGAGAAAAAGACAGACAGACAGACGGACGGAGAAAGACAGTCTTACATTCTTTAAACTGCTGTGAATGAATATATATATAGACATGCTGGCTTCTATGAGGTGTGAGGGACACATGCAGTAACCAATAACCACCACCGCCACACAAGAGATGACAGCTTTTAAAACGGCTGCCTGACTGTGTATGTATGTGGGTGTGTGTGTGCACAGAGCATGTCTGAGACTGTGCAGGTGTCTGTGTCCACGCATGTGTGTATGCATCTGTCGTGTGTGTGTGTGTGTGTGTGTGTGTGTGTGTGTGTGTGTGTGTGTGCAGATGTTTGTGTCTGTAGCTGTCACTGAGATAGACTGCTCCCATGCATGGTGTACAAGCCCTCGGAGCACGTATCGATGATGTGCATCAAAGGGACGGTGTGTGAGAGCCTTTATAGTCATAATGGATGGCTCAAACGGCACGCTGGAAAAACCCCTCCATGTTTTCCCCTCCTCTCTCTTCAGTCCTCCCCTCGGAACAGGGCTGATGTGTGGGACCCTGCACTCCAGGAAGAGGGCTGGCGAGAGAGGCTTTACTGGAATCACTTGTTCTTCTTCCTCTCCTCTTTTACACCAGCATCATTACAGTGTTTCACTCCGGCGTTATTGTCCCATGCAGGCTAAAGGACATAATGGATTCCCCCCCGCCCGAAAGATCTGCGGTTTGATATCGCCGTTGTTTAAACTGTACAGGTCATAATGCATCATTAGTCATGTGCACTGTGTGCGAAGTATGAAGTGAATTACTGAAAACTATATTCTTAATCGTCAGCCTTCACTGCGGGCTTGAAGCCAATGCACCCCCCCCCCCCATCTGTTTTCGTCTCTACACTGAGCTGTGTTTAACACCATATGGAATACGTCTCCTCCTATGACATCACTGGGAGGACTAATTCAAACTATTAACCCTCATTAACTCTGAGGACAAATGAGTAGTGCAAGGTGGTTTATAACTCGGGGCGTATGTATGAGATTACTCGCATAATATTTGAGCGTTGTTTTTTTGGGTGAACTGTCCTTTGATAAGCTTTATTCCATGAAATATAATAGCAATGACCAGAATGCTTCGAACTTCAGTCACCCCCCCCCCCCCCACACCCCTTTCTCTCTCTCTCTCTCTCTCTCTCTCTCTCTCTCTCTCTGTGTCTCTCTCCCGCTTACTCCCCTACTCCCCTGTACATGTGCTAATGATTTGGCGTATCTCGGGGTTGCTGCAATGCATGTAATTTAATTATCAGCTTGACTTTATGTCAATCCGCATTGTCTGCAGAGCGCAGGCAGGACCAGCGTCGGGCGGGCCAACAACCGCAGGGGCTGCCGACCGCCTGCAGCTCTCTGGAGACGCTATGGGAACACAGTTGTCTTTGATTCTCCATAATGTCACTGTGTGTTTTCTCTCTCTTTATACTGTTAGCCCCCCCACCCCTCCCCCTCTCCGACGCCCTCCTTCTATTCCACTCCCTCATTGGCTCGCTCCCTTCTCGATGGGCTCCGCTTGCTCATCTCAGAGGGCCGTTCCGACGACAAAACACAGGGGACTGATTCTGCGCATAATCACTCACTTACTGTAGCCCCGGAGACTGTATACTGTACTCTCTCACAGCAACTTGTTTGATGAGAGACAATAGTTTAATCACGTAGAAAACTATAGCATCCCTATTCTGGGGCAACAATATAGCAGGAAATAGCAGATGAGACGAGCTCACGAAATGTTGTTCGGTGAAGATATTTGTGCTGTAAAATTAATGAAAGGGACATGAGAGGGGAAAAAGGAACGGACCAAGTACACTGTAGAACTGTAGTTTATTTATTTATCTGGGGTTATATATATCCAGCTGAGTTTTGTGTTATTATGGGTGACACATCTGATCAGCTGTATAGAACAAATGGAGCCATTGGGTGTATATCAGGAATATATATCGTGCATGTTGTGGTCCGGTCTCTCGGCGTTAGAGTTCTGAGAGATTAGATTAGAGGAAGAGGCCGTTATGATAGGTCCCTGCAGAGGTTGTTTGCAGTGGTGATGTCAGTGTCATCTTAGAAGGAATACATGGGAAAACACATCGATATATGACCGCCCCCCCAGCTCCTAGGAACTGGTCGTCATGGGGGACTACAGCACTGTGTATGTTCTAACTACATATTGCATTAGAGCAGAGTGGCGGTGGCAAAAGACAGATAAAATAGGCTTATTGGACACAGGTCATGTGACACCTCTGAACCCGGTGTGATCCAAGAGCAAAGATCTCGTGTGATCTGATTTGTCATGGGGAGATGTTGAACAAGAGATGATGGTGCGGGCAGTGTTTTCACCCCCGGTGATTTGATTTACTCTTTGCGAAAAGTGTAGACTTGTATCATTTTCATTAAAAAAAAAAAAAAAAAACTGTAAATGGGCATGGCGGCCATGGCCCAGGGGGGTATAGCTTTGTAGTCCAATAATGCCCCCTTCAGAGATATTCCAAAAAATATAAGTGTGCGTGCCCCAGAGAGTCAACAGCTGCGAACAAGAGTCCATTGACACCCCACACTGTCCCCTTTAGACATTCCCAAAAGAACAGAGTCCATTGACACCCCACACTGTCCCCTTTAGACATTCCCAAAAGAACAGAGTCCATTGACACCCCACACTGTCCCCTTTAGACATTCCCAAAAGAACAGAGTCCATTGACACCCCACACTGTCCCCTTTAGACATTCCCAAAAGAACAGAGTCCATTGACACCCCACACTGTCCCCTTTAGACATTCCCAAAAGAACATAGTCCATTGACACCCCACACTGTCCCCTTTAGACATTCCCAAAATAACAGAGTCCATTGACACCCCACGCTGTCCCCTTTAGACATTCCCAAAAGAACAGAGTCCATTGACACCCCACACTGTCCCCTTTAGACATTCCCAAAAGAACAGAGTCCATTGACACCCCACACTGTCCCCTTTAGACATTCCCAAAGGAACAGAGTCCATTGACACCCCACACTGTCCCCTTTAGACATTCCCAAAAGAACAGAGTCCATTGACACCCCACACTGTCCCCTTTAGACATTCCCAAAAGAACAGAGTCCATTGACACCCCACACTGTCCCCTTTAGACATTCCCAAAAGCGGAAGTGAGCATGGCCCCGGTATGGGGTCGTCCACCAATGAAAGGTTATTCAGTTCCTCTCTGTCCCATGTGTGCTAAACCTTTCCTCAAACGGCTGGACATTTCACATGAAAGGTTCATACGTTTTTGAGATATCCAGACAGAAACATGGACAGCAGCGAAAACATTATGTCCTTGGCAGATGTACGATATGTGTCACATATGTATGCCTCACGTATAGCGCTGAAATGTGGATATTATGTCTCAGTGTTAGAATGATCAAAGCGCCATCTCAAATTGCTATATGGTAACAGGCCTGCAGTGCAGACCACCAGTTCAATATGGCTGCCTTCCACAAATAAGGCCTCAAGTAGATGCTCCAGTATGTAACTGAGTGTATTGTTTTGCCTTGATGTTGGTATTTTAGCTACAGGACTACCTTAAAATGAAAAATATTCCTGTGTCCCATGAATGGCAATGTGTGATGGAAATCTTCCAGCTCATGGATAGGTAATGAATATCCCTGTGTCCCTACAGTGATTATGGAATAAGGAAATGCTACATAGGTAAGTCGTCCATATCCAGTGTCCACTCACACGGCCCTGTAGAGGCCTCATGAGCAAAATGCTCGACAAACCCATAACTCAATCAGCCTATAGCCGTTCAATAGTTCCACTGCCCTAAAGCGCTGCTCCTGCATGCACAGGCGTGCGGGGCCTGCACCGTGGAACCGATCAAATGGCCGCTACGCCATCACATAATGTGATACTGCATGCATCACGCTGTAACATGAGGCAGATGTCTGATTCAGTACTTTTCCAAGTATCCCAATTGTTGAGCAATTCAATCTTGGACTTACATCTGTGTGTAACCTAGTAAGCACCCCCCCCCCGCACAGCACACACACACACACACACACACACACATATCACCCTCCATGCCACCGCATTACTGACCCCCCCCCACCTTGTTGTTCCCTGGTGTAGAAGTTTCCATTCCCCACTCTTCTTCACATATCACATCCAGGTAATTCGGACAAATGGAGCTTTAATACCGTTGGCCGTCCCATCCTACATTCCCTCGCTTTGTCATCTGTTCGCCCGCCCACCACCAGCACTCCCCTCTTCCCCTCTCTACCCATTACTAAACACATTTCTGGACCTTAAGCAGCACTTTATTGTGGCGTGTTAGTTTGTCCAATTGCATTAAATGCACAGCAACCAGGAACCCATTTGAACCTGATGCTTGCTGGAGGCCTCCCTGGTTGAGTCCATTAGCTGTCATACTTGTCCAGAGGCACTGCCCCTGCACCCCCCCCCCCCCCCCCCCCCCCAAACGGGCAATGGCCCCAAATGTGTAAGCTGATGCGTTGTCAATAACTCAAAGTGTGCGTTGAGAGAGAATCTGCCTTTCGCTGACTTTAAAGAGTAAAAACCTTTTCTATGTAACGTCTTGCCGCCGGAGGGGATCTGCAGATTGAATCAAGCATCAGCAGAAGGCCCCTGCGTTAATGCGTTTAACCCATTCTGAACGGGCACCCATTTTGGTGTCAGCATCACGTTATGCTTTAGCTATTGAAAAATAGCAGATCTACAAGCTCATATCGCGCCACCGAGTGGCGCGATACGAGCTTGTAGGTCTGCTATTTTAGAAAAATCGAAGAGCGACTGACATCTTTAGAATCTGATATCAGGTCAGAATGGGTTCGTCAGACCAGCGTATGTCCAGTGGAAACCTTGTATGAATCTGATCTCAGGTCAGAATGGGTTAATCGCGAACGAGACGCAACTCTAGACTCTCTCTCGTCCCGAATGGAAGGGGATGGGACCGCCGAACCATCTCACTCTCAACCCGGTGTCTCCAGCTCCGCCTAAAGTGTTCTCCTCATCCGCGAAGTTGTGAGTGCAGTTGGGGATGAGAGAGAGACATGTGTAAGTAAGTTTATACCTCTCATTAGAAACTCTGTCTTCTCGAGGGCCTTTGAAGACCTCCCCCCCCCTGCACCACCACCTTCTCCAACCAACCACCATCATCATTATCATCATCGGCAAGCAATTTCCTCTGGTGGAACCATGTCCCTTGTGGAGCTTCCAGAGGAGAGAGACTTGAGGCTATAGTGGATCCCCAACATGAGTGCTCCTCCCCTCTTCCCCGTAGGTGTGCTGGGTCGCTCTCTCTCTCTCACTCTCTCTCTCTCTGGATGCTGGGGGAGAGAGAGTGAAGCGAGCCACCGCCCTGTTGCAGCCTAGAGCAGAGCTTTCAGATTTATTGAAACTTCTTGTCCCGTCTCGGTAGCTCATTTGTCAGGAGACCTAATTTACACCGGCCCTTAAGACTAATTGCAAATTTGTGCAAAAATGCTGATGTCGTTGGAACTATAGGATGGGCTTCTTTCGCCCCCTCCCTACGTAGGTGTCCCTTAAGCCATGCATTCGCTAATGCGTTTCATCTGTAGGCTAGACTAGAGCATAGAAATGGGCAGTGTTTTTTTTTTTTTTGGGTGTGTGCCTGTGTGTGTGTGTGTGTGTGTGTGTGTGTGTGAGAGAGAGAGAGAGAGAGAGAGAGACTACATGCTTCCCTAATGGGACAACAAACAAACAGGAAATCGTGACAAAAACACAAACACTTTAATGTTTAATTCACTGCTGTGGAGCACAATAACCTTCAGGTCCCCATAACCACACACACACACACACACGCACGCACGCACGCACGCACGCATGCACGCACGCACGCACGCATGCACACTGCACACTACACACACCGACACGCTCATGCAAAACCTCCAAGACAGCAGGGCTGCATGGTGTCTATTCTTGGCAAGCAGGAAGACACCGTTCTACAATTAGCAGCACAATTACTGCACTGCACTGTATACAGTATACGCATAAGCTCTGTGTGTGCAGATGGCAGACACCATCACAGGGACTCCTTTATCCCGTTCTGACCTGAGATCAGATTCATACGAGGTTTCCACTGGACACACACTGGTCTGATTAAACCCATTCTGACCTGAGATCAGATTCTAGAAATGTCAGTCGCTCTTCGATTTTTTCAAAAAAATAGCAGACCTACAAGCTCGTATCGCGCCACTCGGTGGCGCGATATGAGCTTGTAGATCTGCTATTTTTCAATAGCTAAAGCATAACATGATGCCGACACCAAAATGGGTGCCCGTTCAGAATGGGTTATCGGGTTACGGCTCGTGTCCGGTAGGAACTTGGATTCTGTAAATGGATTTCTGTGTGTAGTTGTATGTAGATGTTGTTCATGCAGTTATATCCATGTACAGTATCTATCTATACCATTGATATGTTCAGTGGTGTAGACAGAATGTAAGTCTCTGTTTATACATTTATTGTTGCATTAGTACTGTAGGCCTACTATACTGTATACTAGCATATAATGTACTTGGACATTCTCTTGGACATGTATTCGACCTGTACATGGATCTGTTCTCCATCATGCATTAATTTTGTGTTGAACTGTACTTTTTTTGGCCACCATAATTTCTCTTTCATGCGTTCATCCTTACAGTCTTGGAATGGTATACAGCAGATCCAACCGTACTTAATCTCAACACCCTTGGGCCTCTTAACCAGCTAGCTACTGCCATTCCTTATAATGTCCAACAGCTGAAAAGCGATCATGGTTCCCCCTCCCCCCACCACTGCAGATGTCCAGCAAAGCACTATCAGGTGACTGTTACCTGTAGGCCCTTTGTCAAAACTTTTCACACAATATGTGTGTTAGCTGTATGCCATGCTGAGATGGTTGGTTCTGACTGCATGTACTTTCTGGTAAATATTACTTCAATCATAGAATGGCCAATTCCTGAGGTTTCTGTGAATGCTCTTTGAATGTCAATGCGTTGTTCTATACGAGGGAGGAAAAAAAAGGAACATCGGTTTGTTGTTGCAGACAGATTAGGGTTCCATCCTGACCATTAGGTATTAGGTTTCATTAGTGACTCGTTGTTTCCAACAATAATGTTTATATCCTTAAGAGGGTGTGAAGTATGTTGAGCAAAATGGTGGAATTGTGGCGTGCTCTCGATTGGAGCGCTCAGGTTGTTTTTGGAACACCCAGAGCAGAAGACTTCAGTCTGTGTGTGTGTGTGTGTGTGTGTGTGTGTGTGTGTGTGTGTGTGTGTGTGTGTGTGTGTGTGTGTGTGTACCATGCGGGCTGATTTTAGGGCTAATATGCGTCTCCATGACTCAATCAGTAGGCCTCCTCCCCTCATCAAGGCTTTGACACGTCCTGCGTACTTTGTGGCCGTCTTCACATGCGAGTATTTAGAAACCGATACATTCCTCTTGTCGTGTGGAACATGTGTCTGGGGGGGGGCGGCGGCTTCTCACCGCATGCGGAAAAGGCTTGATTGAAAGTGGAACGGCTGAGGATTTTCACAGAGGGTTCCCACATTTCTTGTGAACAGCCATTTATTTTTCTTGTTCTTCTTCTTTCTCTCTCTCAGATTTAACTTGCACTGCGTATGCATCCTCTAAGTCTTGAATCCTACATATTCTGAACCACCTGCGGCTAAAATAAACGAAAACACACGCACACATGCATGCGCACAACAGACATAAAGATACACACACACGCACACAGACACGCACACGCGCACACACACACACACACACACACACACACACATGGTTTTCTGCTCCGATGAAGTTATGTTGCCTGCAGTATTTGTTTTAGAAACAATAACATGCAGGCTCTCTCACTCTCTCTGTCCATCGCATACACATGCAGCCAGGCACGCATGCACACACACACACACATGCATATGCCTACACAGTACACGCCTTCATTGTACATGCAGTATGTTTTGTCACAGTATTGTTTTTGT
>NC_139702.1:54176140-54188640 GCF_964188405.1 Protomyctophum parallelum | reverse complement strand
TGTGTGCGCGTGTGCGTGTGTGCGTGCGCGAGCGTGCGTGCGTGCGTGTTTTGTTTTATATTACAGTGTACATGATATCAGCTCTATGGAACGTGCTTAGCAAATATTCAAATTTCATATGCACTGCATGTGTTTGTATGTGTGTTCATAACTGTGCCTGCAGACACATTATAGGGGATATAGAGCATTAATGTTTATACGTGTGTTGACATGACTCTCTCTCTCTCTCTCTCTCTCTCACACACACACAGGCTCTCTCTCCCCCAGCGGTGCTGATGACTGTGGCGGTGGTGCTAGTGGTATAGGATTATGGAGTGGGTGTTCTCTCCCTTTCAACAGTCTCTCTCTCTCCTCATGGCCTCCTGCCTCCTTTGTCTTTTTATAGTCTCCTTCTGGGAGTCGCTGCTCTCTCCCTGAATGCAACACAAGCCAAAACACCTCTCAGTTCCTTAGCCAGAGCCGGACGCCCCGGGAATACTGCTATATTCTCCACACACACCACACGCACGCGCGCACGCACGCACGCGCGCACGCACGCACGCACGCACGCACACACACACACACACACACACAGTACACACACCTTCTCTCATCTCTCATCTTCTACTCGCTCTGTCCCACACCTCCTCCCTCACTCTCCCTGTCCTCTCTCTGTCCTCACAATTTCCCACAACTAATCTCTCTCTCTCTCTCGCTCTCTCTCTCTCTCTCTCCCCCCCACTGCTCTCACTTCTCCTCCTGTCTCCATGTCTGTCACTCCTCTCCGTCTCCTGTCTTTCTCTCCCCTCCTATTTCTCTCTTTCCTCTCCTCCTCCTCCTCCTCCTCCTCCTCCTCCTCATCACTCTCTCCCAATTCAATTCCAAAACGTACATCGAGCATTGCGATAGTTCAGGCATGCACGGCAGTCAGGCGGCTCCCCCCCGCGCTCAGCTTCGATCAATCTCCCTTCATTCTCATTCACTTACAAGCCAACGCATATGCCCTCAATCTAATGGTTCATTCAAGGTGGTCTTTTTTAACCCATTCTGACCTGGGATCAGATTCATACGAAGGTTTCCACTGGACACACACTGGTCTGATTAACCCATTCTGACCTGAGATCAGATTCTAAAAATGTCAGTCGCTCTTCGATTTTTCAAAAATAGCAGACCTACAAGCTCGTATCGCGCCACTCGGTGGCGCGATATGAGCTTGTAGATCTGCTATTTTTCAATAGCTAAAGCATAACATGATGCTGACACCAAAATGGGTGCCGGTCAGAATGGGTTAACCTGAACACTGTTCACTCTTCATATGTCAAGCTCAGTATTATTGGCCACAACACTAGTTCCTGCGGCTTGTCAGTGATCAAAGCCGCTCCAGCCTCCCCGGGGCGTTATCTTCACAATGATAAATGAATGATTCTGTGGATTGTATATGATGCTACATCTGTGCATCTTAATTTTATGCCCTCGAAGGTTTCACTGTTATATGTTCATGTAATGACGCTGTGTTTTAGGCCCTGCTTTCTGAGGGTTAGTGATCTCAGATTCTGTGTCATGCTTGTGCATATATAATCTATATAGCATCACAGCAGCAGAGATCGCACCGCCAAACCGAATGCAATATCATTGCAATAAATGTTTAATCTCACCCTCCCTCCCTCTCCAGTCTTATAGATGCATGATGTTTCAAATATGACAGGCTCTGCCTTTATACGTGATCCTGAATCATTTTGATCTCACCAAAATCCAGAAAAAGTTCACGGCATAGCGTTTAAGGGTGCAGTGGTTTACGGTTTTAAAACTAACCGTATACGGTACGCCCTGCGCGGTTCAATATGGACCGCAACCTTTCGGTTTTGCAAAAAAAACTAAACATCACTGCGGAGTATTCGACCCGCAAGTGGTGTTTGACAGACAGCTGATCCACGAGCATCACCACACATTGGGAGCCTATATGTGTAGATCGTCTATATATTCGGCGGGCGACACCATCGGATTAATAACCCATTCTGACCTGAGATCAGATTCATACGAGGTTTCCACTGGACACACACTGGTCTGATGAACCCATTCTGACCTGAGATCAGATTCTAAAAATGTCAGTCGTTCTTCGATTTTTCAAAAAATAGCAGACCTACAAGCTCGTATCGCGCCACTCGGTGGCGCGATATGAGCTTGTAGATCTGCTATTTTTCAATAGCTAAAGCATAACATGATGCTGACACCAAAATGGGTGCCCGTTCAGAATGGGATAATAAATGATCATATTGATTAGCCGACATAAGTTTATATTAAAAGTAATTTCCGTCAAACAAATCGCAACAAAATACTCCTACCTACAATCATGGGGATGATGGAGTATATAAGGATAATATCCTTAAATCCTTATGCAGAGATTAAATGTCGATTTTTAATTGTAAACTAAACTTTTGTTTACTTTTTCTCTACGACACATCTGCACGTGTGTAATTTTTTCCCTTGATTATAATAATGAAATGCACAAAATATAATGACATAAGGTCATTTTTATTTATTTTACTTTACCGAAACCGTGAGCCAAAAACCGAGGTTCGAACCGAAACGTGGGCTATAACTGAACCGTTGCGCGCCTATAGCAGTGTTAAGGACAACTTTATTAATACCGGCTTCGAAGGTATTTTTTGATTCACTAATAATAATCAGTTTACTCTAGAAGGAGAATAGAGACAGGTTTCACAGAGGGGTTTAATCCCACCACCGGTGTCACTTCTAAACACTGTCCACTTCCCCCACCATATATTAGAAGGGGGCATCTTTGGCCACCAATGTTAGGTGCTCTCAGTGGCGTGCACAGGCATTTAGAGGGGCAGGTGCTCAAGTAAAAAAGGGCACCTTGTGCAGCCCATTTTGGTGCTTTAGCTATTGAAAAATAGCAGACCTACAAGCTCATAGCGCGCGCTACGAGCTTGTAGGTCTGCTATTTATTTTTTAATCGAAGAACCACTGACATAGAAACATATAGCTTTAGATTGTGGGGGCCTAAATAATATAGTAGAAGCGTTTTTTATCAAGATTTGATCAATGTCACCGCATGGTCCACACACTACAAATTAGGATTTTTTTTTTTTTTTAGAGCACATTGCCAAAAGGGCAGGGGGTGCTCTAGCACCCCCTAGTGTCTATCTGTGCACGCCACTGGGTGCTCTCCCCACCCTTTGGAGAGCTGTTCTTTAGCTCTATTTACAGGTCAAATAGGAGACCCCCACTTAGGTCAGAGCATGGGGCAGTAAGACCCAAGATAATTGTTATTTCCCTGGAAGCCACAGGCTTGCTAGCCAAGTTTGAATGATCCCTATATGGTCTCTATGGTGGCAGATTTAATTATCATGCTGGTCACTGCGGGCGTAACTACGGTTTACAATAATAAATGACACTAAAACAATGCTATAGGGTTCCTGTTTTGATTTTGAGTATTTTTGAAGGGATACACGACAAGCTATTATCTGTGCTACAGTATTTTTAATAATTAATACTGGTATTAATTAATAATTAATACTAATATTAATTATAGTATTTAACCCATTCTGAACGGGCACCCATTTTGGTGTCAGCATCATGTTATGCTTTAGCTATTGAAAAATAGCAGATCTACAAGCTCATATCGCGCCACCGAGTGGCACGATACGAGCTTGTAGGTCTGCTATTTTTGAAAAATCGAAGAGCGACTGACATTTTTAGAATCTGATCTCAGGTCTGAATGGGTTAATCAGACCAGTGTGTGTCCAGTGGAAACCTCGTATGAATCTGATCTCAGGTCAGAATGGGTTAATATAGTACTTTTGAACAGTTCATTTTCAGCAATGTCCATTGTCCAACAGGTCTCACCTGAATCACCACGTCGTCATTTTCGATGCACTGACTGCAGGTATTGTGAAGGAGGATCATTGTACAGTAATGTGCATCACTATAGGACATGCACTTTGTATTTCCCCCATTACTGTACATGTACTGTGTAGGACAATGTATCAAGGTTGGGAGAGGGGTGGGAGGGGGTCTTCAAACTGAAAATAATATACATTTCCCATTATCACGTATATTTCATGACTTATATTCACTACACTGTCAGTTGCTTGGGTTATTTGTTAATAATTTATAGGCTGAATGAAGACAAATTGTGATGCGCAGTAATTATTATATGCTCTTATGTGCGATAACGGTAGATTAGTCTAGGATACTGACATTACTGACGTTAAATTTAAAAGGACGATTGAAACGCACATAATGCAGATTAAACGAGTGTCCAGCTACATTAACGTTTCCCTCCACTTCTGTTGACGTTTTCTGGGCAAAGAAAGTATTCAACGCCTCGAAGACATTTTATTTTTCTATTTTAGATCTCTCCAGTTAAAGCCATGCTAATTACCCTCACTTTGCTCTGCGTGCTAAGCTTCTGCTTTCTTAACCCCCACCCATCCCCGCTTCTTGGCGCTCTCTCCCTCAATACACCCGCCCTCGCTATATACCCCCGTGCCCCTGGGTGGCACCGTCAGGCCTATACAGGCGTGCCGCGGCAGAGACGCGGTCGTTTGTCTTCAGACCGCACCGGCATATGGAGAGGTCTGGCACGGCACAGATGTCCGCTAAGTGCTGATGAAGAGGGGCTGAGGAATGGATGTGGGGCTGGGGGACGGGGGGGGGGACTGAGGCTGCCGAGGAGAGGGTCTGTGTTTGGTGCTGCTGGCGCCTGGTACGGTACCGCTCCACCAGCCCCTCACACGCCCACATCAGCTCTGGTGTGAACTATAGGACTGCAATGGAGAGAGACAGAAGGGAGTGGTCAAGGATATTTGTGTGTGTGTGTGTGTGTGTGGGGGGGGGGGGGTATTCTATCTCTATATAAAACATATACCTACTTTTTTATATTCAGCCAATTTTATGTTTGTGTGGGAGGTTGAGCAAATGAGCAGCATACAGTTAAATGCTCTGCCCTTTGTATAGCTGCTATATCACGTGGTAAAGGTTTGACATGCTTTGTAAAACATGTTAGTATGAAAATGTCAACCTCTGTATAGTCATTGAATCCCTCCTCATTGTAATGGAATTTCTCGATTGAAATAAAACATCACAGATACATTCCATATAATTATAGCATATAGCATATTGTGTACAGCAAGTATAGCCATGCCGTATGTACAGTACAGTACAGCAGTATGCACACATGAACATTTCACCGGGCCAGGCTATAGTGGGTGCTGCTTGGTGGGGAGACGGAGAGAGAGAAGGTGTGGTGGACTGCTGTATAGCATGGAGAACATGCGGAGAGGCTGAACAGCGGCATAATTCTCAGCTTAAGGCCAACAACTTCAAAGCGCTGAATCCTCCGGGGCCGTCCATCCCCGGGCTCTGAAACTGTCAATGGCAACTTACTCCTTGGATATCACAGCAAAGACTTCAATAATGACATCACCTTCGTCACCGGGGGAAGACTTGAGGGTGGGGGGGATGGGGTGACCAGAGGCCAGCTCTCTGGGTTCGAACAGGGGCCCCTTTCAGAGCACTTTGAAGTCCCACTTGACGAGGGTTTTGAGGCTCTGCCCCGATAGCGGCCATGTTGTTATTCTCTCTCCTATTGGCCGACAGAAGCCACCGGGGTGGCTTATCAGATTTATCAGGGCTTAACGCTTGACGTTAGGAGGGTGTGTGTGTGTGTGCGTGTACGTGTGTGTGTGTGCGTGTGCGTGCGCGTGTGCGTGTGCGTGCGCGTGTGCGTGTGTGTGTGAGTGTGGGTGCGTGTTTGTACGCGTGCATGCGCGTGCTGCACAATTGGTTGTGTGTGCAGAATGTGGGAGGAGGTGCAGGGTGAATAGGGAAAGGGTCATTCCCTCCCAGTTAACCCATTCTGACCGGGCACCCATTTTGGTGTCAGCATCATGTCATGCTTTAGCTATTTAAAAATAGCAGATCTACAAGCTCATATCGCGCCACCGAGTGGCGCGATACGAGCTTGTAGGTCTGCTATTTCTTGAAAAATCGAAGAACGACAGATTTTTTAGAATCTGATCTCGGGTCAGAATGGGTTCATCAGACCAGTGTGTGTCCAGTGGAAAACCTCGTTATGAATCTGATCTCAGGTCAGAATGGGTTAATTTGGACACGCCCTGGAGGACAGCTCCCTGGGGGTTAATTTGGACAGCGCCCTCTGGGGGTCTGGGAGTGACGGGCCTAGACTCTACCTCATCCCAGTCCCAGGGAGCTGAGCTCAGCAGCCTCCCTCCAAGGAGTCTCCTTCATCCCCTCCTCCAGAGGCCGTCCTCTGGAGAGCATCACTGCCGACGAACCTCCTCCGTCCGTCCTCCTCATTAACCCATTCTGACCTGAGATCAGATTCATACGAGGTTTCCGCCGGACACACACTGGTCTGATGAACCCATTCTGACCTGAGATCAGATTCTAAAAATGTCAGTCGCTCTTCGATTTTTTTCAAAAATAGCAGACCTACAAGCTCGTATCGCGCCACTCGGTGGCGCGATATGAGCTTGTAGATCTGCTATTTTTAAATAGCTAAAGCATAACATGATGCTGACACCAAAATGGGTGCCCGGTCAGAATGGATTAAGATATATTTGTTTCCTCCCTCTTGTCTTTTGGATAACGTTGTTGTGGCATCTGCCGCACGGCTAAATGAAATCCGACAGAGGCGTATTTATCTCGGCAGCGCAGGACCTACTGTATTTTATACCGGAGTGATCACATTCTTTCACCGCCTAATACACCAGCCTGCCCTGCCTGCCTGCCTGCCTGTGTCCAATTGGTGCTGAGAACACCGCAAGCTAATAGGATGTGGATATGTTACCTTGAATCGCGGGCGTTCCTGGAGAAGAAAGTGCACACATCCCCGTCTCTGTCAGATTTCCCGAGCTAAGGTTTCAGACATCCGACTTCAAAAGCCTTCTTTTCTAATGAGTGGAAAAACATTGCTGCTCCTGCACGACATTAAAAGAGTGCCATTTTTTTTTCTTCTTCCTTTCTCTTTTTGTTAACCGTTTCACAAGCCCCGCATTCCCTTCCAAATGTTAGCAACTCATTTTCACCTCTAGCACAAACAAACAGTGAAGTATCGCCCGTTGTAGCCGAGTATCAAAGGCAGCATTTGTTAACAATAAAACACTGGTTTGACATCGCTCCAAGACAGATTTGTGCTCGTACATGCGGGCCAACAGATTTTTTTTATGCCCCAGAATTCAAAAAAGGGAGTGAGGGAGTGAGAGAGTGAGAGCATGAGAGAAAGAGAAAGATGGCTGAAAGAGAGAAGAAGGGTGTGAAACTTGTTCAGAGACTTGCCAGGGAAAGTACAATATCTCAGTTTTATTTAATTGCCGAATCGTTAAGGCTTTCTTCCTTGCACTGTCATATTTTGAGTTACATGTTACATGTTTTATGTTTTTGCTTCCCCCATTTTGATAGGCACTGTGTTGTTTGGAGTACTAGGGCCCCTATTAAAAGCATATCGAATTTGGGACGCCCTTGCCAGCCTCCGTAACAGATATGGAGAATCGATAAGCGCATCACAAGGCTGTGACAGAAACCCCCCTCCCCCTGCTCATCACACACACACACACACACACACACACACACACACACACAGACACACACACACACACACACACACACACACACACACACTCCCTTCTCCTGTCCTATAGCGGATGGCAGTGTGACAACGGGTTTTGCTAACGCTCCTGAGATCACATCTCGAACGGATCACATGATCTATCGGGTGACAGTCATTAGTGGGCCATCTCACCCACAGTACATTTGAACTGTGTTTAGTCCCGGCCTCCATTGATTCGTCCAGAGACAGTGGCACTGCAGTCTGCAGTTCCTTTGTTGCTTGTGCTCAATGCTTTGTTTTGATTAGAATTCCTGAAAAGTCCCATAGTCTAGCACTAGAGCAACCTGTGCTCTATTTACTTATTTGAAACATCTGCCTGTTACTACATTCCCACACAGCAAAGTTACGGGTCAATTTTTACAGTCTCATAAGGACTCCTAAGGGACCCAAGAGTTAAACTAACACTCTGGGTATTGCTGTTCAGTCGTATACACTACACTACAGTACCTCGGACTACCTCCATGATCCTTTGCTGATGCTGCTTTTCCTTCTTTTTTAAGTTGTTTTGTCCTGATGACATTGCTGTGAGGACACCAATCTCTGAAGGCAAATGAGCTTGTGCAAGACGGTGTAATAGGTTATGCACAAGTTCATGCAGAGACAATTCAACTGCATTTATTAGCGGAAAATCCCCCTGACGGTGCCACATTGAGGCTGGTGTTGAGGAGTATCAGGTTGAGACCTCAATTAGATCCAGCCAGACAAAATAGCCCAGCTTGTTATATAGTGCACTTACCATGTAGACACACACTCAGCTGGCCTGGTGTGATCTTTTGGTTTGGATATGACTCATGGCCTTTAACCCATTCTGACCTGAGATCAGATTCATATGAGGTTTCCACTGGACACACACTGGTCTGATTAACCCATTCTGACCTGAGATCAGATTCTAAAAATATCAGTCGTTCTTCGATTTTTTTCAAAAATAGCAGACCTACAAGCTCGTATCGCGCCACTCGGTGGCGCGATATGAGCTTGTAGATCTGCTATTTTTAAATAGCTAAAGCATAACATGATGCTGACACCAAAACGGGTGCCCGTTCAGAATGGGTTAAAGGCATTCGGCTGCATGCTCTTATCCAGGGCGACAATGTTTTCCTCAGGATGGAATTATGTCCTTGGTTGGGATTGAACTTGTGATGTTGGATGAGAACCGGGCTGTCGTCATTCCAGGCCGCCTTGCTGGCCAGTGTGACCTGTGTGTTGCATCCCTGACCCTTCCTTCATTGTCCTTCTCATTTCTCCACTGTTTTGTTCCATAAAACAGAAAATATGCTGTAGGTTGTGAACTTTTAATATATTACTATATTATTATTTTACGCAATAACGAGTAGTGTAAAGTATTACTTGACCAAATTACATATTGCTATGTAACACAGCATATATAGGTTTTGTCGGCTGCCTTTGAAAACATTTTGTTTAAAAGGTCAAGAAGAATTCCCAAAAAGTGGATTCAGTTCTAAAAGGACCTATAGCTAAACAGATTGTGTTGTTGTTGTTGTTACGGAGTAATATGTAATAAGTAACATAATACTCTCCTGAGTAATATTGCCCAACACTACTGGTTGTGAATGCTACACATGCTGAATACTCTAGATGTGACTGTATACTACCATGCCCTTGTCTCTATATAGGCTTATATCTCTCAGGCCCTCAGCCTCAGCACCAATACCATCTAGGGGTAAAAACGTAAAGAATCAGCTTGTTGTTCCCAGGTGAGGAGAGAGAGAGAGAGAGAGAGAGAGAGAGAGAGAGAGAGAGAGAGAGAGAGAGAGTGATAAGGAGAAAGACAGAGAGAGAGGGATGTGTGTGTGTGTGTGTGTGTGTGTGGGGGGGGGGTGGTGAGCGGTAGGGATTTGTTGGAGTTCAGGACGCGCTGTGTGCCTGTTGGCAGCTTGTTGGGCCAACATTGCTTGACGTTCCACCCCCTGTGCGTTTGTGGGCCTTTGAGGGCTTTATGAATCGCTGTGACTCTCCCCCGCCAATCGCTTCCAGATGCCGCCGGTGTGGGAACCAATGAGAGGAGGTGGTGGTGGTGGTGGTGGGGAGAAATAGGGGAAAGAGGACCAGAGTGAAGAAGCGTAACCAGGTGTGACCCCCCCCCCCCCCACCCCACCCCTCCTCACTGTCCGTCCAAGATGTTCTCCATCGATGATACACCTTGTGTGTGTGTGTGTGTGTGTGGGTGTGTGTGTGTGTGTGTGTGTGTGTGTGTGTGTGTGTGTGTGGGTGGGGGTGGGGGTGTACGCGTGTCTGTGTTCTCACGAGTGCTATTACAAACACAAACAAGTGAAGGTTGGAGTTTACTTTGAGACGCTGTCAGAAAAGAGTCATAGAAACACGCACGCACAAATGCACACACGCGCACACAAAAAAATGCATGCATGCAAAAACACTTACTGCATGCAAAAACACTTACTGCATTCTGTTTTGTTATTTTGCCACTTTTTAACCCATTCTGAACGGGCACCCATTTTGGTGTCAGCATCGTGTCGTGCTTTAGATATTGAAAAATAGCAGATCTACAAGCTCATATCGCGCCACCGAGTGGCGCGATACGAGCTTGTAGGTCTGCTATTTTTGAAAAATCGAAGAGCGACTGACATTTCTAGAATCTGATCTCAGGTCAGAATGGGTTCGTCAGACCAGCGTGTGTCCGGCGGAAACCTCGTATGAATCTGATCTCAGGTCAGAATGGGTTAACCACTCAACGGCTCTCAACTCCTAAACTCATACACTTGCAAGTATAGCCCCTGTGTATACGCCCTCTGCCAAGGCACGGAGTTCATGGTTTGAGTCGCGTTGTTCAGCACATTTGCTGCTGGCAGCGACCGGGTCTGACATATGGCAACACTCTCGAGTCTCCGGGCCCCGGTGTTTGGGGCTCCGACCAAAACCTGCCAGCCAGCCAGCCAGCCCGCCCGCCCGCCTCTCCAACAGTGGCCTACTTAAAGGAAATCGTCAGCAGGCCCCCTTTAAGGTCCCAAAACCACAAGCACTGATAAATAAATGTCTGCATTTCTTAATAATTACCTTCAATCCGGTGTCCCTTTTTTTCCCCCCAACTGAAAATGAACAGGGGTGGTGGTGGTGGTGTGTGTGTGTGTGTGTGGGGAAGGGGGGGGGAAGGGGGTGCAGGAAGGAAACAATAGCACCAGGCTAAGAACAACAGCACACCGAGCTAACCTGTAAAACAGAAATGTTCCGAACGTCAGGTATACGCTGTAAGTATGGTTCTGCTTTGAGCGGTAAAAAAAAAGGCTTGCTTGTGGGAAGAGGTAGAGCTGAGTTCAGCAAATGTGCTTTTCATTTAGGGGAGAAAGGTAAAATACGAGGGAAAGACATTTTGGCAAAAAATGTTTTCAGTTTGAAATTGAAAACTATGGCCAGTGAGGACGAGCCGGGGTTGAATGTTGATTGCCTAAGAGCAACATCCAGTTATTGCCTATTATGATTATATTGTTTGTGGTAGTGTGGTCAATGCAGGTAAGATGAAGCAAACTGTAATGCTGCCTGGAAAACATCAGAGAAGATTAAAAGGAGGTTCGTGAGTCAAGTCAAAATCACTATACACTTTCAGAAGTGTTAATTTATTCAAGTTCTAATTTCAGGTTGAATTCCAATTTAATATCCAAAATCAGAGTGAATCTACAGGGGCCACTTATTGGTGAAACGATGGAACAATTCACCAGCAGATCCATAATTAAATCATTTCAAATGTGTGAATTAAATTGAAACATATATCTGAATAAGTGCAACACGAGGCATTGTGGAAACCCAAATAGAGGGGGTGGAGACCCAAAGTTTTGGTTGTGGGAAGATTAAAATGGATCCAGACATTTTTTGGTGGAGAATAAGTGAATTAAGTGATGAATAGCTTCTGACTGGAAAATTATAAGCAGCTAAGCTATGCTCTTCAAACCGCTGCAACATAAGATTGGTTCAGGGAGGTGATTTAGTCTTAATAGCCTGAAAAATATGATAACAACATGGCAATGTGTATCAGCACTCTTCAAAATCAACTTTGTAAATTGTATTTTCATTGTCTGTTTATTTTCAGCAGCAGAACCACGGCATGATATATTTCTCATATAGTGGCCGATGAAACTGCCATCATGGATAGTACACTTTCATCTGCAAAATAAACACGAGCCACCCCCTCCTGTGCCTGTCTTAAAAGGGGTGAGAGCCCCCCGTTAACCTGACCAGACAAGGGCCACCGGCTCGGCCCTTCCTATTCCCCACCTCTCCGTCTCTCTCTCTCTCTCCAGATTATTTCCACTGAGTCGAGTGACTCTCCTGTGCCACTGATAAGAGCACAGCAGGGAGGTGTTGAGAGGGTCAAACCACAAGGGGAATAAGAAAAAGCTAAAACCTTGTAGGAAGAGGGAAAAAAAGCCAGGGAAAAAAATATATATTTATTTTTTTATTATCCCCCGGAAAATAAGTACTTTATTCTTCTCCCCCAAAACTTGGCTCCGCCGTGGCACTGAGGCTATTACCACTGATAGAAATTTCTCCATCGTCTGCCTGGCCGCCTGGCCCCCGCGTCCACAAGGGGAGGCCAGGAGTCTCAGCCACATCTCAAGCTAATTTACAAAGATCCCGAATTATTCTCTTATCTCCGGCTTTAAAGGTTTCTAAGGTTGATTAACAAGGGCCTGTCCTGTTTATCAGTTTGCGGCTGGGTGTGGAAAATAGCCTGCGATAAGTGCACACACCATTAAACATTCCATTTCCCCTAATATTTGTCGGCAACCATCTGCTTAACTGATCTCCCTTCACTTTAATTAAAAGGGATTCCCGTCTTGTTGGGGTCATTACGCGCGGGCGGACGCCAGGAGAGGGGTTTGTGATGAGTTCA
>NC_139702.1:54123640-54171140 GCF_964188405.1 Protomyctophum parallelum | reverse complement strand
GTTAATAAATCATTGGACTGCATCAGTTTGCCTGCTTGGTTCTGCTTCTGGGTCGTCACCTGACACACCGTGACATTCAAAGCAACCAGAGGTATGGCACCCCCATTATACCTTCAAAGTCTAATTGGCCGCTACAAACCCTCCCGCACACTCAGTATGTGTGGCACTGTGGCTCGGTCACCCCTTTCTTTCTACCTTACTTATACTTATGCTGCTCATAAATTATATAGTTGCAGGAATTATGTTAAAGATATTGATCCGAGCCGTCTTTGGTGTTTTCTAGCTCGGCTGTAGGTGTTTCGAGGTACAAAATGGAATGAGTGGGTCCATTTGGTTACTCTCCCAAATTAAGCTAAATTCCGTGTACCTTTTATATCTGTTATATCAATAATCTAATCCACCACTCGACAGAGTTTAATTTATTTATTCTTTACCAACACTGACCTGCGCGACCAAAGTGAAGCGACTGTAAACATATCTATCTTCCGGTTTGAACGCACCTTCAAACGTCTTGTCACGGGCCAGGCCAGCCCGTGCCCTTTAGACACATTGATTGAAGGAGTTTTTATATATTGACACTGAAGTTGAATTGTTTGTCACCTTCCTCTCCTTTGCAGTGCTGGCACTCCTCTCTAGATTGGCGGGTACCAAGCACTGTAGAGGAGGAGGGGTGTTTGTTTGTATTATGTTTGGTATTTATGTCAGGCTCTGTAAATTAATTAGGCCTGTGAAATGTAGTTGAATGTATATTCCTCTAAAAATATAGTAATGTGGAAGAATTCATCGTTGGCCTTAGATAGCCGTGTGGTAGAGTTGATTATTTTCCACTTACTAATTAGGGGATGGTTTTCCCCACCTGGTTAAGAGCAGGAGGGAAGCAGGTGAGGGAAGTTCGGCAAAGCGGTGCTCAATTTCATGGCAGCAACAAGACTGCTAGTATAGTAGTTACAATGGACAGAAAGGAGGTATACTCCCGACCAGTGGGAGGCAGCAATGTGCCGGAAGGCATCTAGTCTGCCGGAAACCAGAAGAAGAAGAAGAAGAAGAAGAAGAAGAAGTGAGGGAAGTTCAGTCTCACTTGAGGCTAGTAAGAGACAACATGGGAGAACTGCAAGCTAGGGAAAAGCCTAAACAGTTCCTGCTTGTTTCTTTAGTATAGTTAACTTTTGTGTTCATTTTGTTTTTGGAACGTTTAACTTTTTGGCCAGTAATATTTTTTTTGGGGGAATTTATTTGCACTGTACTTTAAGGTAAATAAAATGCCTAGAATGTAGGCTACTTGTGGACCTGTGTACTCCCTGGAGCCTCCGGCCAGCAGCCAGCGTTATCACACTTCTATACTCCAAGCTTATGGTGTCTCTCTCAACCGGCTCCACAGGTATGCGAGCCAGGGTGACCCTCAAGTTCAGCTTCTTCTCAGCCCCGAGTCCATTCTCCTGTGACAAGCTGTGAATGCTGGACCCTATATAGAGCCTGCCCTAAATCCCTGTGTATGTGCAGTATGCTAAACATCCAAGGCCGAGTCTGAGTGACAAGATGGCAGCCCCACACACACACACACACACACGCACACGCACACACACACACACACACACACACACACACACACCAGGAGAATGAGGCTGGTGAAGTCAAGATGGCAGCCAGGAGAATGAGGCTGGTGAAGTCAAGATGGCAGCCAGGAGAATGAGGCTGATGAAGTCAAGTAGAAGACGGCTCAAAGTAAGGAACTTCGGTTAACATTGCTTCTTTGCTGCTGCTTCTGGTGTTGTATATGCTGTGTGTATACTAGTGTGATTCAAGCTTGTGTGCCATTACTGTCGTTTTGGGACCCAATGACTGGGTGGCAATGAAACATGTTCAGCTGTTTCTGGCTCTGGAACTGAATGCTGATGTGAATCTACACTACAGTGTGTATGTTGTGTTGTGTCTGTCGTTGAAGGTATGTGAGTTGTAATGTCATGTGGCTCTTGATAACTTCAATAATCCTATGAGTGAATTTGCTATTTCCTTTTGGTTCGAGCTTGAGGTTTTGGGCTTTGACATTTACAGCCAACAATTGGTAAAGGTTAATTTTCAATTGAAGACTGATAAACAGTAGGTTATGTGTGTTGTGGTTGCTGAGGTTTGTTGTGAGTTGTTGTGACAGCATGGGTGGTTGTATTGGTTCATGACCGGCATGGTGATAAGAATGTATGTAAACCTATTTTCAACTATCAACGTTATTGAAGTCCCCCCTCTACCACTCAGGTGGAAGAGCGCATCACTGCATGCCTGGCTGACATCTCACAGTGGATGTCCTCCAACCATCTCAAGCTGAACCCAGACAAGACTGAGCTTCTCTTCTTCCCAGCTAAGTCCTGCCCTATGCGGGAGCTAACTATTTCCGTAGACAACGCCCTGGTAACGTCTGTCCCAACAGCCAGGAATCTTGGTGTTGTCCTGGACAGTCAGCTCTCGTTCAAACCTCACATCACAGCTGTCACTCGATCCTGTAGGTTCACACTCTATAACATACGACGAATTAGACCGTTCCTCACCCAGGAATCAGCCCAGCTCCTAATCCAGACAACAGTCTTATCAAAACTCGACTACTGTAACTCCCTCCTTACTGGCCTACCAGCATGTGCACTTAAGCCTCTCCAGCTGATCCAAAATGCAGCAGCTCGCTTGGTCTTCAACCAGCCAAAATTCTCACATGTCTCCCCCCTGCTCCGCTCCCTCCACTGGCTCCCGGTCGCTGCCCGCACAGAATACAAAACTCTGATGCTGGCATTCAAAGCAACCAAAGGTATGGCTCCCCCATATCTTACAAGTATGATTGAACCCTACAAACCCTCCCGCGCACTCAGATCAGCCAACGCAGGGAAGCTGGAAGTACCCTCACTAAAAACGCCGGGACAACGCTCCACACGTCCCAAACTCTTCTCCCTTCTGGCTCCAAAACTGTGGAATGCACTTCCCATTGCAGTCAGAACTGCAGCATCACTCCCAATCTTCCGCCGTAGCCTGAAAACCCACCTTTTCAGACTCCATCATGGCCCTTAGCACTTACCCTAAACCCTTAGATAGCATTTCTGTTGGATTATATAGCATTTGATACAGACTTATAGCATGTTATGTAGACAGCACTGTAATTGTATTGTATGTAGTCATAGCACGCCATAGTACACATATATAGCATAGTAGTAAAGATGTATAGTTTATATGTATAGTGTATGTATAGTTTCACTATATAAATATTCCACTGTTACTTTCTTAGCTTACGCATGTTTCATGATAAATGCTTTTTATGTGATGTATTCCCATGCTTTGTTCTTGCTTAAATGTAAGTCGCTCTGGATTAAGAGCGTCTGCTAAATGCCTAAATTGTAAATTGTAAATTGTAGTATAATTGTGAATTGTCATTGATCTTTGATCAATTGTTTCTGTTGCCCCCCTGATTGATTTGCAGTTGTGTAACTGGCCTCTCATTTATTTCAACAGACAGATGTGTTTATGTATGTATGGAGTCCCCTCAGTGTGGGGACTGTTTTCAAACTTAGAACACTTCAATTTGACATTTGACAAGTGACCCAGTAAGGCCTGATATGGAAATGCAGCTTAGTTGAGAGGAGTGAAAGTTTAGTTGAATACTTACAAGCATCGTGTGACTGTGATGGTGAAGTGAAAAAACTAAACAAAATTACAACAATTACAGTAAACAAAGCTGTGACGTGCCCAGCTTTAAGCTGAGAGGAAAATAGTTTTTCACAGTAACTAGTTTAAATCAACCGATTTCAACCAACTATAATGGGTGAAATATTAAATTGTTTACTTTAAATGCAATGCAGTTGTTCAACTTGGGCTGGCTCCCACAGTGTCAGTTGTCTCCCCACCAGTTCTGGGTGCCTGACACAGTGCCCTGCCAGCCTCTAGTTCTGGGTGCCTGACGCAGTGCCCTGCCAGCCTCTAGTTCTGGGTGCCTGACGCAGTGCCCTGCCAGCCTCTAGTTCTGGGTGCCTGACGCAGTGCCCTGCCAGCCAGTTTTGGAATAGATTGAATACATTTAAAACCATTATTGTGCTATAGGGGCAAATATGTTCTATCATAGCCCTAATACATGTAGCTACTCCTTACTATTAGTTACGTGGTAACACTTAATACCAGTAAGACGCCTGAGGGTGAGAAGCACATCCGCCTAGGTGACAGCAGACTGCTGGGTGAGTGCTGGTGCTTTGGCATGGGGGATCAGATCAACATATGGAATGAATTCTGTATTGGCCATATATGGAGCGTGTCTTGCGTGTACAGGGTTTGATGTGGTAGCCGAGCAGGGTCGATGATTGACAGGCAAAGTGCCATCTGCTGGCTAAAATCAGGTGTTTTTCCATTGCATCTGAAGAAGCTTTAGAACCAGAGAGAAAAACACCTGGCATGGCATACTGGAGTGGATTCTTCTGTTAAAACCTTTTAATAGGCTACACTTTGAACTGAATGACATAACAAAAAAATCTTTAAATGTTGTTAAAAATAATGTCATTATACCTTTAAGTAACAGTTCTACCATAAACTATCAAATAAGACACATTTCCTTCAGGAAACACCAGCAACAAAAATGTTGCTATATAGTATAAGGCAACATTATAACATTATAGACCATATAAACTGTCAGCCCTGACTGTGTATAAATCACAGGCTAGCATTTGATAGCTAGCTATAGCGGCTGTAGCCTGAAGAGTGACACGTTATAGTAAAAAGTTTTAGTGCTGTTGCACTGCCTGCAGTCATTGAATACCTCTTGTCCAGTCAAATTACTCCACACAGGAACAGTGATATATCGTGAACCGAGTCTTGTTCTACTGCTGCACTCATTTTAAGTGGCTCTAGATAATAGCCTGGACTAAACACCTAAAATGTAAACGGTTGAGCATTTAACAGACACATTTCTGGCACCTTACAAAGGCCTGTTTTATTAAACCTCAGCATATGAGCAGACAAAGGTGCACTGCTCAGACATTCCCTCCTCGAGTGACCCCCTCACTAATTTGCTAGCACCAGCAACTAGCACTCATCGTGCCAGTACATCTTTCAATGACTCTATTAATCTAATCGTCCACTAATTGGTCAAGATAGCCTTTTCCCAAATGATTTTTATCATGGGCTAATTAAAAGAGGCCAGTGAAAACCTGCTGAAATCGCGTTGTCTCGTTAAAACGGCTTGATTGACATATTGTCCCCGTGCCTCTCAGTAAAAATCTCTCACTTCACAGAAAATGGCCTCCCTTCAGGCTACTCCACTTCAACTGCATAGTTTTTATGTTTCATGCCCCCACCCTCGCTCTACCCTTGTTCATGCTCAGTAGAAGTAATGTGATGTCGACTTGCCAGTGACTGATAAATCTTTAATATAAAAATTGTACAAGAATTCTGATACAAATTACAAGAGGTATTTGGACAAAATATGAATAAAATTCCATTTACATCCCAAAACCCTTATGCATTTTATGCAAAAACCATAGACAGTTATGATACAGAAACAAATACAAATACAAGGAAAGCAAAAAAAAAAACACTAAAAAAAAAAAAAAAAAACAAGGACCATTTTTTTCTTCCTCACTGCAAATGGGAAAAACCTGTTCAGGTTACATACAGTATTCATGAGGCTACCGACCAAAATCACCATTATGAAATCAAAGTGACGCAAGCTCCTGTGCTCTGTTCTGATCGTGTGCGGAAGCCATGCTATGCTAGCAAAAACAGGGCTGTCGAGTGTGGACGTGGTGCCATGGGTGTTCCACTAACACACAACCACAAATGCATTCAGATACATGAAAACACAATTGGAAAGAAAAGAGAACAAACAAAAAAATAATGTTTTATTCACAAATCTTCAAGCTTATTTTATACTTAATGGTAAGACTATAAAAATATGGCAATTGTGTGATGGGAAACATTTACGTTTTTAAACCTTTTGACTTTGCAGTAATGTGAAAGAAGTGTTTCTTTTCCTTTTTCAGCATTGTTGACATGTCATAGTTTCCAGTTTCAAAATTTTACGAGGGTTAATCCTCTGTAACACATCACAAAATACTTAAGACTGAAGCAGCTATACAAATCCATCATTATATATATTTATTATGCTATACCACTTAACATTTTCATCCCATTTTGTTCCATGAATTACCTTGACCAGAGAGCATGCATTTAATGTCACCGGCTCCCTCCCTGTTAAAACCATAATACATGTAGGTTGACAACTTCCACGCTGGACCAAAGCCTAAAATTGTTATTGGGACAGCTGTGTGTGTGTGTGTGTGTGTGTGTGTGTGTGTGTGTGTGTGTGTGTGTGTGTGTGTGTGTGTGTGTGTGTGTGTGTGTGTGTGTGTGTGTGTGTGTGTGTGTGTGTGTGTGTGTGTGTGTGTGTGTGTGTGTGTGTGTGTGCTACGCTACGCGTGTGCTATGCATGTCTACTCTAGACTATCAGAATGCCCAGAAAGTAACCCCATAACACGGTTGACCTCCATGCCAGCAATATTTCTTTTTAATCTGAAAGATGGTTTCAAAATGGTATGATAGCTCATTTTGGCCCCGAAACTCTTCAATTGATGCTTAATGAAATATTAAAGGGTTTCCTCGGCTGAATGGACCAATGAGGGGCCCCTGGGGAGACCCAGGGAGACTGTAATGGTCCCAGTAGGCTGGTCACTAAGGTACCCTCTGGACCTGTACATGTGGCTGGCTGTGGACGTGTGGGGAAAGAAGAGGAAGATTGGATAAGGCCCCCCTCCCTTCTCTCTCTCTCTCTCTCTCTCTGGGTGGAGAGAAGAACATTGACGGTCATTTCTCAGAGGGGAGCAGCAGTGAGGAGTCGAAATGTGAGCGGTGGCTTGATCTGCTCTCCAGCAGGCAATCAACAAGAAGCAGACCCTGGCACAGAGTCCCGGGGAGCCCTGGCTCTGACTGCTCTCTAGCCTCTCTCTCTCTCCCTCTCTCTCTCTCTCCCTCCCTCCCTGTCTTCTTCCCCTGCTTCGTTAAGCGACTGCTGCAAAGCAGCTTGACTCCATCTCTCTCTCACTCTCTCTCTCTCTCTCTCTCTCTCTCTCTCTCTCTCTCTCAATGGCTGCTGGACAGTCTTTTGCGTGTTGGGGCAGTTTTCTTAGCTCATTAACAATCCCTTAGAGCATGCAGCTCTGATGGTTATGCTGGTATATAGACAGACAGACAGACAGACAGACAGACAGACAGACAGATGAGAGGTGGCAGTTGTAAGATCATCTTTTATACCTTATGCACCATTCTGCACAAATATAGAGAGGTCTTGGATCACAGAGATGAGGCTTGATCTACTTGTTCTAAAGACAACCCTGGACAGGCTACTAGGAATGTTATTTTAAAGGAAATCTTTGAAAATAGTGTTGTTTGCATACTGTAATGACATGGCCAAAAAGGGGACGGCAGGGTTAAAGTGGTTAAAACTTCTGTTTCCGCAGCTCAGAGCATGATTATAAAGACATGTTTTATACTGTATAAATATGTGCTCGTCTAGCCTCTTTATAATGCGTTTTCATCGTTAGGCTTTTTAAACAATGCTGTCACAGTATTAGCCGTTAAACGCATGGGGAATAGGGTTAGCTGTTGTTTCAGGTTGAAGTCGGGACTTTGTCTGACACCATTTTGAGTCAATGCGAGTTCCTCCCTAATGAAATGTTAGTCCGCTCCATAGTGGCTGGGCTATAATAGTTCATACTAGATGGGGAGTTTCATTTCCTGCGGGGCAATCGCTCTCCATCTTGCCTCTGCCCCTGTCCGCTCCATCACCAGAGGTTAACAAGTCATCTTGTTGCTGTCATCCCTCTGGCCTGTAAGTGGGATAGTGTGTGCATGTGTTTGTGCGCGTGTTTGTGTGTGTGTGTGTGTGTGTGTGCGCGCGCGTGTGTGTGAATATGTGTCTGAGTGTGATCCCAGTTTTTGTTTTAGAGAGAGAGACACAGAGAGAGAGAGAGAGAGAGAAAGAGAGACACAGAGAGAGAGAAAGAGAGACAGCTGTCAGCATGTATCCTAGAGTAGTAGCACTCCACAATGTGTGCGTGCGTGCGTGCGTGCGTGTGTGTGACAGAGAGAGAGAGAGAGAGAATGAGTGGTGGGGGGTGCTACTATGCAGTGAGTGAATGAGGCAGCTAGCGGCTCAGTGAAGCTCAGTCCTCTGGGAACAGACAGGGGTTCCTGTACTCAATTTTCCCTTCACTTGGGATAAACAGGCAATTACCCCATCCCTTCTTCGTACGCCATGGCCGTCCAGTGAACTTAAGCATACACTATTAGTGGGTGTCCCTATAGGACCCAGTCCCGCTGCTGGGGGACGGGGGAGCCAGTGAGTGACTGGCGGGTGGAAGGAAAAAAGAAGGCGATGTTAGATGACTGACTGCGCTCGGACAAATTGAGAACGAGGGAAAGGGGGTGGGTGGGTGGGGGGGACGGGGACAGGGGAACAGGACCCAAGAGTTGAAACTGAACTGAATTGGATCAGAGGCGACTGGCAAGTGAATTAAACCTAGCATCCCTATACTGTGCATGTCATAATTAATTAAACCTAGCATCCCTATACTGTGCATGTCATAATGGGAATAGTAAACAATTCAATGAAGTATAGCTGGTCGATTGGCTATTTTCATTATTGACGTACACAAAGTACACCGGGTTTAAGTGGTTAAAATGAATTTAAACAAATTGAGCCACAGTGCATTGTACAGTGTTAAAGCTGAATTTGCTCTCTCTCTTTCTCTCTCTCTCTCTCTCTCTCTCTCTCTCTCTTTGTCTTTCCTGCCGTTGTCACATTCTTGTCAGCAGCTGGGCCGTCTGGCAGCGTTACAAAGTGACAAGTGAGTTATTAGACAGATGAGAGGTGGAGCGGCAGGGACGCCTCCAGGTAAAGGAGAAGAAGAAGCACATTTTTAATGATGCTCCCTGTCATTCCTTCCTCCGTAGTCAGCCCTCCACCTCTGCAACCTTTCCATCACTTTCTCTCTCTCTCTCTCTCTCTCACCTATGTCTATTGCACTCTCTTTCTTTATTTCTCTCTCTCTCTCTCTCTCTCTCTCTCTCTCTCTCTCTCTCTCTCTCTCTCTCTCCCTTCCTTTAAGCTGCTCATTGCCGTGTAGGCAGAGCCTCAAAACAACAACAAAAGATGATGATACTCAATGATGGGTTACAGCGTAGGTCGTTGCTGTGACACACACACACACACACACACACACACACACACACACACACTCACTGTGTCAGAGACAGAGAGAGAGAGAATACTTGCACTAAATGGCTTAAGACAATTAAAAGGTAGAAATGGGATTTTGCAATACTGTCATGAATATAAGTGGTTTGGATTTGAACACTGTACACAGCACACCACGTAACACTGCACACGTTTCTTCCCATCCTCTCTGAGCTGAGAAAAGAGGAGCACATGCCTTTGCTATAAAGCCTGATTTTGTATACTTAGTTGTACATTGTGTCACACGCGTGCAACAAAGCAGAAATCAGGCATAACACACTGGATAACCAAAATAAGGAACAATCATTCTGTGTTTAAAAAAAAAAAATCCTTTTTACAAAAGGTTTTCTCATTCTGGGCCATTAAAAGAAAACAAAGAAAAGGAAACAATAAAGCAAATGTAAGGATAACATCACCCTTCAATAAATACCCCCTTTCCCCTCTATAGCTACTTTGCCCAGTTACTGGAAATACTTGTACCTTAAGATTTAGTTATGAACACAATTTGAAATGGCTTCAAAATGATAGCCAGAGAAATATAGTTTGTTCTTTTCACAGAGCACACTGGTTGTTGACAACCCAGCAACGGAAACCGATACCCTAAAAATATCACAGCAACAAAAGATTTAAGACTCAAGTGCATCATATCAATCCAATAGGGCTATAATTACAGTACAACCTTATACTGGAGGACTTTTTTCATTTTTTAAGTGAATGCTTGTTTTGGTCACAGTTGAAGGACTATTTTCTTTTCATCTTTATATTTCCCACCTTTTTTTTCTTACATCCTCTTTTTTTCTTTTTTTCTTTTTTCAAATCATTAAGACGCACCATTTCTTTACTTGGAGTATGTCAAAGAACATAAAAAAAACAATCACCGGCTCTTGCATTGATAAGCCGCGGTGCGACCGTGTCACAATAAGTACATGCAGTAGAAAAGGTTCTCGCCACTGAACCTTTTTGAGCTAATTACGGTGATGGTACCTGGTAGCCACACAGGAGTTACTCCTTTAAACAAAAAGGGACGACAGAGAATAAGATTCCTTAGCACAGCAAAACGAAATGTTGTGTTCATAGAAAACAGCAGTTCATATTCAGTCACGCACGGGATCCGTTCTGAAGGAATAAAAAGTATGTTGAACTCGGAGACACTTGACTCGGAATGGGGGGAGGGGCGGGGCTGGCGGGCGGGCGGGCGCTTGAGCATGGGGTGAGATCTTGTTTTTTGTGTTCAAAGACGGCTACGTGTGTTTTCCATTGTGAGGACATAGCATTTGAAAAAGAACTATAAGCACGTGCAAAATAAAAGAGGAAAGAACCTGGCACAGGGATGTTGAACATACTGTCATCTCCCTTGGCGTGTTAGCCTTCGATGACTCCCCCAAACAGCACCAAAACTCACCACTGCAAAAACGTCCTTGTTAATAATAATATTACACATCCCCTTGTATAGATGCAAAAGTGCAAAAAAACTGAATTGGTATACTAAAGCTAATTAACATAAACGACAAAAAAAAGGAAACGAAAAATCAATCAAAGCAGAAATGGAAAATTATATCGGTTGTAGGAGCCAAAAAAAAAGCATGCCGGCAACCTCTGAATATCTAACGAGTAGATAAAACAAGTCACATGATATTCTTTTTAATTTTTTTCATCCTACTGCCTCGGTTTTAAATGTGTCTTTGAGGCCAACATAAATGAGTCAAGCTAGTTAAGATGCTACCTCTTTCTTGCCTATAGCTGGAAGTATTGTACTTTACTGTAACATAAAAACAATAACGAGAGAGAGAGAGAGAGAGAGAGAGAGATAGAGAGTGAGAGAGAGAGAGGGGGGAGGGGGAAACAGAAATTAGAAGCGAACGACCATCAATACAACTGTTATACACCAAAAAGCCTCTTGGGACATTATTTACAAATGAACTTGTCATGCTCTGGTAAAGGGGATGGGGTTCCTTTAAAAGCTATCATTACACAAATACAACAAGAAGAGTTTAACGTTTTTCTCATTTTTTTCTTCAACATTATCAATTTTCGCAGGCAAAGTCACAAATAAGATTTTGAATAGATTCTTTGGAGATGGGACATTGAAACAAAACGGGAGAGAAGTGTTAAAGGAATGAGGGGAAGAAGAAGTGGGTATATGGAGGAAAAAAAATGGTGGAGTCATTTTTCTTTTTACTTTTGGAATAAAGGGTACTCCACGCACATCAAGTGTCTTATCCTATTCTTCCAAAGAAGGAAAAGTCAAAAGTCACAATGCTCAGTTTTTTTTGTTTGTTTGGAAACATATTATAGTCATTGGATTTTAAGAGGGGGGTCTTAGAAATGTGGAACAATGACTTTAATAGGGGACGGGTATAGTAGGCATACACGCATTTAAGCTTGTATTTGATGACCCTGGGAAGGGATGGAGTCAAGATCTGATCTGAAGAAGAGGAGGAGGAGGAGGAGGGAGGATGGTGAGGGGCCAGCAGTCAGACTGAGCGGAAGGGATGGAGCTAAACGTCATTCATTCTCTCAGTCTATGACAGAGGAGAAGGGCATGTTTTTGTGGAGGTTGGGGTTCTGCGAGTGCCGGTTGCGGCTTCGCACGGAGCTGAACACCATGTTGCAGCCCGGGATCTTGCACTTGTGCATCTCACGCAAGTGCACAGTCTTGTAGTGCACGCGCAGGGTCCCCTTGTTGCTGTACATTTTGTGGCAGATGTTGCAGAGGATCCCGCCAATGCTGCCGTTGGTGGTGCCCCCGGTGGACGAGAGCAGGACCGGCGAAGGGGATGGGTCCATGCCCTCCCCCCGTGCCTCTCCTGCGCAGACTCCTTTATCCCGGCGGCCTCCCTCGGCCTGCCGGGAGGAGCAGTCCTCCCCCCCGCTGTCCTCGTCCTCGTCCCCGTGTCCCCCCTCCTCCCCCTCCTCCTCCTCGCCCTCCAGGTCGTCCAATAGGATGCCCTCGTCGCTGCACTCATCCGACTCGTGGGAGGAGTGGATGCTGCCGCTGGACTGGATGCTGGAAGTGGTGCTCAGGTCCAGAACCATGTAGTCGTCTGCCGGCCGGCCTCGGTAGAAACCGTTGGTGTGTTGGTGGTGGTGTTGGTGGTGTTGGTGGTGGAGGTGTTGGTGCTGCTGCTGCCGCTGGAGGTCTTGGTGGTGGTTGAGAAGAGGGTGGTGGAGGTGGTGATGGTGGGGGTATTCGTTGTTTGCTGGGGAGCTGGCATCGCGGTTCAGTCCGGTGGTTTTGGTGGTGATGGCGTTGGTCATTCCTCCCAGGCCGGTGCCAACGATGCCCACTCCAGCCAGCGCATCTAGGCTGGTGCCCAGGTGGTGCTGGTGCCCGGCATAGATTTTGGCCAGGAACTCGGCCCGCAGGTCCTTGGGCAGGGGCGTGAGTTGTGGGTCGAGGACAATGTCATCCAGCTCTTTGGTCAGCAGTTTACGGTGCAGGTTAATGTTGGAGCTGTGCCTGCCGTGTCAGGAGAAAACACATAGCTGAACGTCAGATGGTTGTATGTCAGGTACAATGGCACTATATTTGGATGTCTTTGGAGACAGCAACATGAATTTGCACATAAGCAACAAAAACAAATCATATTTCATGAATGAACAGCACCTGTCAAATAAAATCAGGCATGCTATTTCATATAATATAATATATATTAAATAGTCTCACACAAAATGTTTGGTAGGTCTCAATATGACTGTGTTACACTATCCAGGAAGTGCTTGTAACTTTAACTACTGTAATTATGTGGAGTAACTACCCTGAGAGGAACTCTATCCTGCAGCTCTTCTAACCGTACAGTATACTGGAGCACAACATGCTAACATGGAGAGAAAGAGAGCATCCTCCTAGCGTGTTTACCACTGTCAGCATGTCTGCCCTGCACAGCCCTGTCTCAAATCCAATAGACTCTGACTCAATTAAATACTCCACCATATTGAATGGGAGTTTATCAATTGATTCGAGCTGTGGTAATGTGATAATCGAGGGGAACTGGATAGCATATTAGCGCCGGGCCCTGACAGCATTATCGCATTGGCTCCCTATTGGAGGTGGCTTAATCGAGCATCACTGCCCATACCGTGAACATATCATCCTTGTAGTCCTGGCTTTAATAAAGACAGACCTTTTTTTTCTCTTTCCCCAAACACAAGACAAGCAGTAGTATACCATAATGCGCCACAGCCGATGAAATAAAAGAAACCAGAGCTATGGACAGTAACAAGTGCCATGCTAAACGCCACAATGCTGTTAGTTATTTGGGGTTAGCATACAAGCCATGCTCAAAGGATGTGAAGTGAAATGAGCCTGACAAGCCGAACTCGATGCGTTTTCCACTCCAATTTCACAGCTGCCAATTCAAACTAAAGGAAAAGAGGGAGACCCACAGCACACAGTGACACAAAAAAATGCACACAAAGACAACTTTAAGCAACTAATGACTGGTGTCAGGAATGACCATTCACATAAGGCCCCACTCCTATCATATGAGGGTCAGAACTGTAAATGAAATCATAGAAAGCAGCAAACACCCAGTGTTCTTGCGTGTCTTTTTCCATGCAGGGAGGGCACACATGTGTTTTAATAAATAAAATAAATAAAGAAGAGGGTCAGTCCTTGGAATGGACGGACAAAATCAAAAAAATCAAAATCAAATGGAGTCAGAATGTATTGTAGAGCTTACCAGCAGTGGCAGGGTTGATGCAGTCAAAAAGGGTCCCTCTCCTTTAATTATTTACTTCCCTATCCGACATTCTCCTGCAAGAGGTAAACATACATTCATTTGAGGGACCCTTTTCTATGAACCAGGCAAACCAGGAGCCCGTCCACTGGAGCATCGTCAGCACCGAGGGGGGAGAGCGAGCGTGGCAAATCGATTGGCCGTGGCTGTCATTGTTCGCACACACAGAGTATGTGCGCGCGTGCGTTTGTGTGTGTGTGTGTGTGTGTGTGTGTGTGCGAGTGTGCTCGCTCGCGCAAAAAAAATATACTACTTCCATACTGTGGGACTTCGATCAAAAAGACTATATAAATCCTTTGTTCTTTTATCCTTTGATAGTGCAGTTGCACCCATATGTGTGTTAGCTTATGGCTAAAATATGGGAGTCGTGATTCAGTATCTGTGGCAGTGTCTGGTCAGATACATGTGTTGGCATTTGGGGCTGAGAAAGGCCAGGATTATTAAAGACAATCTACGGTACAAATACTGTAGTGAATGGGGTATATATTATCCAAATCTGATTCATTTACATTTACATTCGCAGTGATAACTAACGGGTTACATGACAATCCGAAAGGTGCGGGATGCTGTACTTGATGCTCAGGTAGGCGGGTCCATTGCAACAATGTCTTCCATCGCTATAACAACACCTTCACACTGCTAATAAGCTCTAGGTTGCCATGGCTACCTACAGGTCTCAAGATGTTAAAGTCAGACATGCTAAATGCCATGCAGTTAAGTTCCTGTACTGTACCGTTTAAAACAAGACACTAAAACATGAATGCATACCTGTTCTACAGTACCACATCTAAATGGAAAGATATTCACATCATTCACAACTACGCTCATCTTGTAATATTTTTAAATGTGACAATGACAATTATACACACACACACACACACACACACACACACACACACACACACACACACACACACACACACACACACACACACACACAAACAAACAGGATATCAAAGGATTATAAATGTGTAACTGCCATTGTTTGGACATGATTCACTCACTGGCTTTACAATGCCGTACGCAGCACAATGCAAGTACGTTGTTATATCAGGGAGATATACATTTTCAGCAGGTCTATAACAAGCTAGACGACTGGAATAAGGTGATGGAGTACAGTCACTGAACGTATTTGATTATTCACCACCTGTGATGGAAGCGTATATGTGACTTTCTATCACTGCAATCAGTGGTGGACAAAGTATATGCTAAAGTAAAATAAAGTACATCTTCATTTAAATATCAATGCATTGCTGTATTGACATTTTGGACATTTGAAAGTTGAAAACAAGTCAAAAGTACAGTATATTTTAAATGTAGCAAAGTGAAAGTCATGTGCTTGCAAAGCAATGCAAAATGTACTTAAAGCGATAGCTCACTCTCAAAAAGACTTGACTCACCCCATCCCACCCACCCCACTTCAATTCATGGATATGCATTTGTTTTTTTGTCGCATTCCTTAGCCAATCATTTGATTGCCAATCATTTGATCTCCCTATGGAGACACAAAGAAGAGCATAGGGAGGTGGTCATCAAAATTATTGTCTTAGGAATGCAAGAAAAACTAAAAGATATCCATGATAGGAGAAAATTTTCATTTTGGGGGTGAACTATACCTTTAACCCATTCTGAACGGGCACCCGTTTTGGTGTCAGCATCATGTTATGCTTTAGCTATTTAAAAATAGCAGATCTACAAGCTCATATCGCGCCACCGAGTGGCGCGATACGAGCTTGTAGGTCTGCTATTTTTGAAAAATCGAAGACATTTTTTAAATCTGATCTCAGGTCAGAATGGGTTAATAATGAAACTGTCAGGATGTAATAGACATTTTTAGAATCTGATCTCAGGTCAGAATGGGTTAATCATAGTATTCAAGTAAATGTACAGTATTTAGTATAGTGTGTTCTGTTCTACAGAGACCAGGTTGGTCCAGACTGAACATACTTATCCCTTCCTTTATCAGCCTCTCCGGCCCATTTTCCCTTTCCATCTAACTGCATGGCTTCATTTCAGTATACTCCATGTTTCCAGCCCCAAACCAACGCCTCAACTACACCTCCCCCTATCCCCTTCCTCCTTTCAACTCCTCCACCTCCCTACTGCCTCCCCATTGGCCGGTAATGTGGCTGGCAAACCAATTTTGACGGTCTCATCTTCGCCCAAAAGACGGGGGAGGCCTCGGGAGATGCCATTTTTTGTCAGTGCAGAGGAGGCAGCCCGAGCGTGTGCCTGTCCCGACCGCCGTTAATCATCTTTAGGTTCCTGTGATGGCCCTTGTCCCTGTGTGTGTGTGTGTGTGTGTGTGTGTGTGTGTGTGTGTGTGTGTGTGTGTGTGTGTGTGTGTGTGTGTGTGCGTACGTGCGTGTGCATGCACGCGCATGCATGCAAACTTGCTTGTGTGTGCATGTTTGTGTTAGTGCAGATGCTAGTATATGCGTGTGCAGTTGTGTACTAGCATCTGCACTAACACAGTGTATGCCTGTTCATGTGTGCAATTCAAGATGTGTAGTCTATGTCTGTCTGTGTGCAGATGCATGCATGTACAGTACTGTATATCTGCGCATGAGCCTGCATGCAAAAAATTGCGCAGTGTAAAGTTTTCATTATTAAAATAACTGCATATGTAGAAATTGGGTCAATTCTTACACTCTTCAGAGTCACATTAACACTGAGGATTTGACTGTGTGCGTGCGTGCAATCCGTGCCTGCATGCATGCGTGCGTGTGTACGCGTGTGTGTGTTGACTAAATGAGTCCTAATGTGTAAATGAGAGGAGAGAGGCGGTGGTTCTTTGTCTTTCCTGTCATTTGGGCTGCGTTTATGAGGTTTGTCTGGGAAGTGGGAGGACAAGAGAGTTTCGCTAACATTTATCACCCTCCGCCACTCCTCAGACTGTCCATACTGCATCGTCTCATTGTGCTGCACAAGCACCACCTGAGAAATAATTACGCTGTCTTTTGAGAGTGAAGATGAAGAGATTTAGTTTTTTACCTATGTGGGTAAAAAAAAAGAAAGAAAATTTGTATTTATAATATTACAGGATGTAATAATTAAAGACTTAATTGATCCGCTATACTTCGACAAGGACAACATTTATTTTAATTATTACGGGAATTTGTAGATTAAGCCCTGCTCTCTTTTCAAATAAAATGGATACTGGAACATCATATAAGATAATTAAATTACTTACAGTGCTAACTTCACATAGTTTCCCTCACTGCTATCATATCCTCTATTTATAGTACAATGTCTTCTGCAGTGTCTAGAGCTAAATATTTTACTGCAAGATCTGTCCAAATGCAAATGCATCACAAGGAAACTGCCATTGAAATAAGACAAAAAAGCATTATTTGCAGGGAAAGTATCACACTTTGTAATCGTTTGGATTTTGATCTGGTATGCGTGGCTTGCCATTAATATATTCCCTCTACATAAGCGTTGGGCTCTTTGTTTATGAGAGGCGAGTGAAGAGCGGCTTGTGAGGGAGCAGCGCTGGTCCCTCATGCTGTGAGGGGAACGAGGGAGAGGCGAGGAGGCAGGGAGAGAGAGGAAAGAGAAGGAGGAGAGAGGAGGAAAGAGACGCTCAACATAATTAACCTTCACTCCGTCTCCCTCTGCGAGTGGCCCATGTGTGGGGATCGTGGGCTGCATGCACACCCCGGTGCACTGTGGGAACGAGGAACAAGGCGAAGGAAGTGAACGCGGGCCGCTGGCCACTGCGCCGACGGACGGACGCGTAAAGTGCAGGTCGAAGTGGCAGAAGGACGGTTTAAGGGGGGGAAAAAAAGAGCGTGATAAAAAGGGGGATAATTGAAAGAAAGTTGTACGGCCGATTTTGAAAATATGATTAATGAGGCTAATAATGGCCATGATTACTGGTACGCTCGCCTTTCCACCAGTTAATCACAAGGCTTCTTCAGGGCTGCTGCTGTGGCGCTGACGCTGACGACCGCTGCTCGCTCCCCACAATAAATATGCAATCATTTACCTCTGTGCTGCAGGCAGCCTGGGGGCTAGGGGGAAACACCCCACTGTGCAGCCACACGCACGTACATGCACACGTGCTCACACACACACACACACACACACACACACACACACACACACACACACACACACACACACACACACACATACGCATGACGTGTGGTTTGCTGCAGGCCGCATTAGATTATCCTCAGCTGTGTGTGTGTGTGTGTGTGTGTGTTCCGCTGTTTACTCTAGTCTCATTAACATAATGGACCCGAGACGATTGATTTTGATCTTTAGCTGTGTCATCACATTTGCAGTGTGTGTCCCACTCTGACGATGTCATTGTCTCCGTTGTTTTCCCCTCATTTTCCAACCAGGCACAGCACATCAAAATGTCCTCATGCTCTTATTCACTTTGGAGCCTCTGTTTATGGGTGCGCCTATACACACGCCTTTGGGATGTCACTCAGACTGAGACGTTGGGCTAATCTGATATGCGTACGGCGTAGGTTAGCGTTCATTGTTCGGACTGTAACAAACAAATTGGGCTCCCAGGTGATGCTTTAGTCAGCCATTTTGGTTCATCTTCCTATTTTTATAAAGAAAGCATGTCTCACTATTCTGTCGTTAAACTTCCGTCGAAAGTCTGTATTGTTAAGATTTTGATTAGTCATTGCACTTTCTTTTGTGGCCAAATCATCAGCAGTTTGAAAAAAAATCTCTCCAATAATGCTATTTACCAATAATACAATTTGAAACTACCTCAGCTGCATTTTGTGCAAATTGCTTCAGTTGTGCCAGTTTGCAATTTCAAAGTGCATAACGTTATCAGGAAAAGAGAGGGAAAAAAACTGTCTCTTATGAAAATGACCAAATTATTTCCCCATGTTACCACTACCATTACACTCAAACATACATTATGTAGTTACAGGATTATCCAGGGACACATTTGATGAGAGCTTGGCCGGACCACTGGCTGGGCCCTAAAACCCCCAGAATTCCTCTAGCACTGCAGTGCCCTTCTGTCTCTGCTGTTGTTTTGCTTCCCATTTGATCCAAAAAGACCAGCAGCACAGTAATATCTCCCATATGCTACCAGGAATGCAACTCCATCACCACACAAAAGTATGGAAACAATATAGAGTGTTGCTACGTCAGTCTAGAGAAGAAAACTCCACTCCACCTATGAAGTCCCCTCAAAGATGCATTATGGTCATTGCAGTGGCAGTTGCCCTTGCTCCGCAATATACAGTACACCGATCCAAAGTTGGATTCAATTTAGCTTAATCAAAATGCTATTATCCACATTTAGGTTTTCTATTTTGTGACCTCGACGTCTTTACCAGTGACAGATGGGTTTACGTTGAAGCATTAGCTTGTTGTTTCATCCTTGAAACAAAGCATTTTGGTGGCTCTAATTTCACCCTTGTTTCAATTAGGAGGAAAAATGAAACGGGGAACTGGAGCTTATTCTGCTGTCACACATGTTACGGTATAAAAGCTTCAGCTAGATGCATTAAATGCAGAATGTAAATACACAGTAATGTAGAGTTACTGTGTAAATTCTAAAGCCCTGCTGCGTTTACCACATTTAGGTTTTTTTGAGGGGACAATGTAGACCTTGATCCAAGGTGAAGGATAAACATTTTCATCTCTACTTGCTTACGATTCTGAAAACTATAACCTATACCCACTTATACTCCTTCAACAGCAGTCCCTGATTGTACTGTAAGTCAGTGCTGGAGTTAAGTGTTTTCTTAAAAGCCTTTAAGGGGTCATGGCAGCTGATGCTAACGCAATTAAAGCAAAGAGCGCTTATGTCAGTGCCCTCAGATACAAAATAAATGAATGGCTAAATGATATTGGAGACACATGTGACAGTTTTAAGGGTGGGACTCTCAGTCACTGTGATTCACTCTTACCATTAAGAACAAGTTAGGGTACATGTGATTACCGCTGCCACATTTCCCTGTGTAATGTTTAGCCTTCTCTTGATTGTTTTTGCTATGCTCTTAAATTTGTGTCACTCTAATTCACACCATGAATATTCTATGTAGATCTCTTACCCTTTGAATGCTCAGATAAGGAGCAGGCTACTGCTATCTACTGGGAATGTTTCTATAAAACTAATTAAAAAGAGATAAGGTGTAACCAAGACCAAATAGTAAATCTCTGTAATCAGCATGCATGCATGCGTGTGCACGCATTTGTTTGTGTGTGTGTGTGTGTGTGTGTGTGTGTGTGTGTGTGTGTGTGTGTGTGCGCACGTGGATTTGTGCACATGCATCTGTGCTCGCATTATACGAGTGCATGCATGTGTGTGTCGAGACAGCAGGCCTGTCATGCCTCGGGCGTTCTCCGCGCCCGAAGCCCTATCAGGGGAACAGGTAGCTAACAAACGCATGGCTATGCATGCTTTAATAACACTTCCTGTCATCTCCCTTCTGTCGGCACAGCTGTGTCAGGTGAGCGTCGTGATTTCACCTTTGGTAGAGCCGTGTAGCTGGACGACCCCCCTCCCCCCCTCCCCTCCTCCAATTGCCCTCTCCGTATTCACTCTGACACAGTCCCAGAGTCACCTGCTCTATTTGCACGCTGCTAATGAACAAACAGTGCTGGGAACAGATGCCACTGAAACAGGGAACTTGATACGAAAAAGGCCCCGGGTAGCGGAATGAACAAGGGTCTGTGTGTGTGTGTGTGTGTGTGTGTGTGCGTGCGTGCGTGCGTGTGTGTGTGAACGCGGGTGCATGTGCAAATGAGAATGAGACAAAACACTGAGTAAAAAATAAAAATAAATCCCCTCTTGAGAAGCTTTGTTTGCAAATTACAAGAAGGTAAAGGGGAAAAAGGGAAACATGCAGCTTTCTTTTCATCTAAATAAGTGTCGCTTGTCACGGCCGTAACGTGATAAAAAGGTTTTTTTTATCTCCCATTCACCCCCCGAAGGGCTTAGAATGAGTGAGCCTCTCGACCGCGCTGCGTGTCATTACTGAGAGACACACGGGCTGTGCTCGAGAAGGGCTGTGCTAGATAGACAGATAGCTGCATGGGAGAGAGACTGGCTGAAAGACATGCATTTGTTACATTCGAAGCGCTGTGTATTTTAGAGGGGCGGGACAGAATTTACAATTCCTTTCAAGGGCCATTTTATGCCGCGGCCCTGCTGCGTTGAGTGACTGGAACTCTCACAAAAGTGACCTCACTTGTTTACACGACTGCCAGGGGAATACTGTAAGCCTCACTGAGCACGCGAGTGTGTTTGTGTGTGTGTGTGTGTGTGTGTGTGTGTGTGTGTGTGTGTGTGTGTGTGTGTGTGCGTGTGTGCGTGTGTGCATGTGTGCGCGTGTGCGTGTGCTGCCAGGCCTCTTGTGCCAGTTTTTGATGCTTTAATATTTTTATAATGAAGCTCCTTGATTTGATTCATTCTAGTTGACGTGAAAGTCAGCAATAAATTATCTATATTTGAATATAATGTATGTGACTCATTGTCTTGAAGCTATTATATTAAGTAATCCCCTTTTATGCCAAAACAACTGTTAATAATTCCCTCTGAGAAAATAAGCTGCCAAGGACTTTTGTGATATGACAGTGTGCCCTCAGTATGTGTTATGTTGCATGTTAACCTCATGCTACAGTACTTGCTAATGTATATGATCTGGGTGGAAGGAATAGGGTTGAGCTTGTGGGACAGTGATGTGTTAACGAGCCCAGGTGAGCGTGGCTAGCCTCACCTCCAGATGTGCTAATAAATGCAGTGGTTTGACAGACTGCCTTCTATGTTAATGCATGAGCCTTCACCTGCCTAGTGACACGGTGAGGCAGGTAACGAAAGGCAGGTAAATGACACGTGTGTGTGTGTGTGTGTGTGTGTGTGTGTGTGTGTGTGTGTGTGTGTGTGTGTGTGTGTGTGTGTGTGTGTGTGTGTGTGTGTGTGTGTGTGAATTTCTCACACTGACACTCTTCTTAACTTTGCCTTGATAAGGAGCAGATGTCCCTGAACCTTTCTTTTAGCATTCCGTTAGCTAAACAGATGTTAAGTGATACACTATCTAGGCCAGTGGAGTAGCTTTATGCTATTATGCAGTTGATCCAGTAGGAGTTAAGCCATGTGGTTTTTGGTGCAGAGTAAAAGATTATACCACTCACACAAAAGTAAATATCAGGTGACTTATATCATACTAAGCTGCTAAAACGGATTTGTGCCTAGATCACATCAGAAACGTATGTCCTTTGAACATATGTAATTTTAACCACCTGAAATATAGTTAGCAGGCTTAAGCACTATAAGAAATGTAACGTTTGCTGTAAACCTACCTGCAATTGATACATTTATTTTACATGGGGACTGTTTATAGCAGCATGTCTGAAAGAGTGTCCACTGGCACTAACCTGTCTCGGCTCCGTCGGGAGGGGAAAGCAGCGTTGCAGCCGGCCACAGTGCACACGTGCATCTCTTTGAGGTGCACATTCTTGTAATGGAGTTTGACGCTGTAGGAGCTCTTGAAGCTCTTCTTGCACACGTAGCAGATCTTGGGGTCGGGGCTCGAGCACAGGTCCCCCTCCGGCGAGTGCGAGGAGGGGAACTTGGGAGGAGGGCTGGCGCCGTACCCCATGGAGGAGATGAAGCTCTCGTGCAGGGCGGCCATGCTGGCGGCGGCGGCGGCGGCCGCCGCCATGCCTCCGTTGTAGAGGCCGTACTGGCTCATGCAGAACATGTCATAGGTGGGGTCGTTGAGCTCCTCCTTGATTTTGATGGGCGGCTGCAGGTGAGGGGAGGGTGAGGACCGTCTCTTCTCCTCCATCTCCTTCCTCAGCTGCAGGGCCTCCTCCCTGCCCTCCTCCTCCTCCTCGTGCTCCTTGTCCAGCTCGCCGCTACACCTGCTGAGTTTCTGCTGGTGCTCGTCGACGTCCATCATCTCGTCGCGGTAGTACATTTTGGAGTCTGAGGTCTCGGACTCGTTCTCAAAGTCCCTCTCGTGGTCCTGGTCCTCCGAGGTGAAGCTGCCCATGCACCGGAGCTCTGCACTGGAGCCCCGGAGGTCATTCCCGCCGACCCTGCCCTCGTTGCCCCCCGGGGGGCCGTCTCGGCATTCGTCCTCGCCGTGCCTCATCATTCCTCGCAGGGTCAGTCCGGGACTCATCTCGTCCTGGGAGGGCGACTGGTGCCCACTGCCGCCACTGTGGTTCCCGCTGCTGCCGCCGCCGTTGTTGTTGTTGTTGCTGTTGCAGTTTCCGTTCATCTTGATGTTGTTGTTGTGGAGAAGGGACGAGGGGTGATGGTGGTGATGGTGACAGTTGTCATCTTCGTCCTCATCTTTGTCCTCGTCATATTCGTCCGCCACGTCGATCACCTCCTTCTCGATCTTCACCGGCATGCTGGACTTGCGTGGCTTCTTCTTGGGGGTGGGGTCACTGGTGGCGGTGGCGGCGTGGTCCTGGTTGGCGCCGCTCGGGGTGGACAGGCGATGTGACATGGGCCCGGCGTCGGACAAGTGATTGTGGTGGTGGTTGGTGTTGTGGGAGGCTATGGCTGCAGCGGCCAGGAGGTGCTGCTGGTGGTCCATCATAGAGGTACTGTTGGTGGCGTTCGGCAGGATGGGGCTGGTGGGCAGTGACACCGGAGGGCTGACCAGGTCTGCGGGGGATAGCAGCGTGCGGTAGAACGGGGGCACCGGCTGGACTGGGTGCACCGACTTCAAGGAGGGGAACACCAGGGGACTCTGCAGGGGCGAGTGGATCATGGAGTCCAGTGGTGGAGTGCTGAAGCCCAGGGGTGGCCTCCCTGGGCTGGTGAGGGTGAACCCACAGCTCTTGGAGCTGGATATGACGGGCGTACCGGGAGTGGAGCGGATGAGGTCTTTGTCTCGGTTGTTGCGCAGCATGGGCATGTGCAGGCGGGGGTTGGGGTTGGCACTGTGGCGGTTGCGGCTGCGCAGCGAGCTGAAGACCATGTTGCAGCCTTCGATGGTGCAACGGTGCTTGATCTTCAAGTGTACAGCGTTATAGTGGATCTTCAGGGTGCCTTTGTCATAGAAGGTCTTTCCACAAGAGTTGCAGCAGACGCGGCCCTTGCGAGAAGTGGCCCCCATGCGGCGCATGCGGTGCATTTTGGAGGAGAAGGAGGAGTGGGTTATGGCCTTGGACTGCTCGTGCTTCACAAAGTGGTGGTGGACCTGGTGGTCGTTCATGCTGTTGGACTGAGGTTGACTGTGAGTCTGTGGTGGATTCTGTGGCGGTTGCTGCTGCTGCAGCGGCGTCTGCCCCTGTTGGGCCTGATGGGCTGAAGGTGTCGGTGAGATGGGCGACGCTCTGTTGCTTGGCTCCGACTTGGGCTCAATGTTGTTCATGGGTAAAATGGCCCCACGGCTGGGACTCTGGCGGAAAGGTGAAAGGGACACTTCAGAATCACTAGTGTCTATCTGCTCACTCTGGTTAGGCAAGCTTGGCTCGCGGAGCCGCAGAGCAGACTGCTCCATCGGCAGTGCATTGGGAGGCAGGCCCAGCAAGGGGGCGGATACAGGATTGATGTACTGGAAGGGTAGAAGGAAGGCCAGGCTGTTGGGGATGTTCTCGAAGTGGTGAATGCTGGAGGGGCTGCTGTTCTCCAGATGTGTCAGCAGCCCCGGGCTACGGCCTCGATTGTTGCTTTCAATGAATGTCCTGATCCCGGAATCTGTCTTGGAGGAGGGAACGGTGACCGCCTGGCCTTCCTTCTCCTGAATGGCCATCAGCTCAACGATGGACTTTGTCTCGCCGAAGCGAAGGAACTGCTGCAGGGTGATGATCTCTTCTTCCCGGGACATGATGGTCCAGCGGTCCAGCACCTTGCCTGCAGTATCCTGGAGGCCCAAGAGAGGAGACAAGACAGAAGACAAACACACACACACAAAAAAAACATCATTGATTGTGCATAATCAGCGTAGCCAATAGGGAGGTGTGGGAGGGAGGGGTTTCTGCCCATGAAATTCACGGGCCCCTGGAGCGACAAGTGAATAATAGAACTTTGTCAAAATACTCCCTCCCACTGTCCCACTGTTTTCCTATCTCTGTTCATCCACTTTTAGCTATTATCCAGCCATGCAAATGCAGTCATTAGCTACAAAGCGATGAGAACGGGTGAGAGATTAATCGAGTCTAAAGCAAACAAATTGAGACCACCAGGGTGGGGGGCTACTAATGGGTCTCAGTGAAATTTCTACATTGTGGGGACGATGCTGTTGATCTACTTGCTGTGAGACTCTTTAACAAAAACAGCCCTCTAAAAGATGTGAACTCTCGCTGAGACTCCCTCCATACACGCACACAGTCCCCTCTAATATTTACATCCAGCGTCAGTCGTTAAGGGAAATAATAGGATAATTAACGTGAGCCACTAATTGCACCTCAGTTGGCAAGCATTTTTCTTAGTGTGCGTCTACATCTCAGAGGTAATGTAATCCTCAAGGGAGCCGCAAAGCAGGCTTGCGATGTACTGTGTGAGGGAACAGCGTTGGACATTCAAATAAGAAAACTCATGTTTATTTAAGGTCGTCTTTGAAGACGCCTTCGAGGTGACACTGAGCTCGCTTTCCTCTCATTAAGCCGGCTGTGGAGCAGTATTTACTGTGCTTTATGTTAATTAGGTTTACAGGATGCATATCTTCTGTCAGATTAAATATTAATGAAGCTGTATTTTGTCACCAGGGACTGTGTCAACTGAAAAAATGCGCGGGCTTGCATTTCACCATGTCTGCCCATGAGGACAGAGAAGGCGCTATAGAAGGGCCAAAGATGTAATGAAGTGAATGTCAGAAGTAGATCTTTTACATGAGCCATGGAGTTTCATAATCCTGGACTTTTGTAGACCCTGGGAAGCGTGGGAAACTAGTTTCCATCCTGAGAGGAACAGGATTGCTCCAATGGGAGACTTTTGGAGCATTATTCCAAAAGGAGCAGTTTCCTTGGCTAGTGTGTTTTTTTGGAGATGGTGCTATTAACCGCTGAAAAGTAAAACGCCCAGACTCCCTTGCTAAATGTGCACATTGCCAAACACCAAGACATGGCAAGGAATTCTGGGAAAAGAATCTTGGCAAGGACCCGAATTCAAGATTTGCGGTCGAGCTCCTAACTTTGATGATGTACAGAATACTTGACCCAGTGCTTTTGTCACCTTGTATGAACCCAGTGTTCTCAACGACATCGAGCAGCACTGATAACACAACTGGAATAAAATGGCTGCTTATGTAGCAGAGTAGTCCTGCCTGAAAAAGATGTGCAGCAAACGTTTTGTTTCCCATACGGGAGACCAGGGTTGCCTCTGTTGCCTCTATGGCTGTTGTATGAGATGGTCTGTGTATTTGTGTGACGGTGAGGAATAAAAACAGATAGAACAAAGGGAGACTGAAGGAAAGATAGAGATAGATGAGGAAAGATTAGTCTAATATGTGTTTAATAGTACAGTTGACACAGGTTCCTGTGGGACCCGACAAAAGTGACATCGTGGAAGAACGTGAGGTGAGTATAGTGACAATTATGGTAACCTTTCATGCAGGCCCCTTGCCTGCCAGGACCAATACAAGATAAATGGCAACTCGTCTCTTATGAATATAAAGCTGCAGAAAACCAACATCACAAAGATACATGTTTAAAGAGAGAGAAGGGAGATGGGATGGAAGAGATGCAGAGGAAGAAGAGAGAAAAAAAATCTAAATAAAGTGAAAGAGAGAGAGGAGGCAGGGGGTTGTTGAGTGGTTTCACATCACGCCCTCAGATATACTGGAGAAGCAGACCTTCTGAGACGAAACATCAATAGTCACTGGGGCATTTGTTGTTAAATATACATTAAAAAACATTTTACACTTTTCATTCTGTGTGCGCTTCAGAGTCTTTGCCTGGAGGTATAACTTTAAATTTGAGGTCTGGGTACTATTATTTCATACTGCACGGCCATTGGGGCATTTGTATACTTCCATTTTATTTAATTGGAATAAAAAAAACTGAACCAAATTAGTAAGCGAATACTTGAATAGTTTCAGTAAGAAGATTTTCTTCTTTTTTTCTGCAGTTGTTGCATTGTAAAAAGAAAAAGAAAGAAAGACCAGGCATTAAGCCTGTGCTCTATTCCAGTGGGAAGCACCGTCCATGTTTTTGGTGATTCTCCAGATATCAGTGCGGTACGGTACAGGATGGCAAACATTTGCTAATTCGTCTACTTTCCATGTCCATTAAACAATATACCTGTTAATCAAGTCAAAGTCGCAAAATGAGAGTGGACGAGACGGAGGAGAGGATAGAATCGAAAAAAAAGGCTGGAAAGAGAGAGAAATATTTCTGGAGCAACGATTTTGGCTTTGTTCAATGGCGGAAAACAAAGGGCATTCACAACTATACAGCTTGTAACATTTGGGTTTATTCAGAATTTATGAAACATTTCTAGTTCTCATTTATTTAATCTTGTGACTTTTTGTTTGGGCTATTGACAGACCTGACGCATAGCTCCTACCATTCAGCACGGTTAGTACCAAAACAAAACAACAGTCATTTGGTAGTGATGATCATGATGATCCTGTACCATACCGTTCAGGTGATGTGGAGAAGTGCCTTTTGCGATATATTATGTAGGCTGCACGCACGCACGCACGCACACGCGTGCGCGCAGATAAAGGAACCAAATGTTGCTCACACATTAATCTGATCCTCATCCTAGTCAACTCCTCCTTTTCTCTACTTCCCCACTCATTGTTAAATCAAAGAAGAAAGTCTGAATGCAATGGTGCGGCATGTAATTTCTACCAAATGGAATCCGTTAGTGTTAGCGAGGGCCAGCCAGCTGTCAAGCTACAGGTCAGGAACTCTGCTGAGCAGAGTGTGTGTGTGAGAGGGGGGCTACACAAACACTCCCCGTCCGCTGGTCCAGCGACTTCTGGAGCCCAATCAACAGGGGCTTTAGGCCATGGCCTAGCTCGGAACACAGAGAGCATGCCTGCAGACGGAGACCGGAGCAAAGCATCACAGCGGGCTAGAGAAGGTTATGAGGGCAGACAAGCTTGGCTAGCGGACTAAACTGATCCACAGATCTCGTATACAGTAGTGGGAGAAATTCATGTGCTTTTTATTTAAGTTTAGGAACTTCTCATTACATGGCCATTCCTTTAACCTCAGTGCTATATAACTGTGGTATGCGGCGCTGCAGTTCGCAATACCTTGTTTTATGGCAACGATCAAATTCCAGACCACAGGATTATATGCACAGAAATGGCTAAATGCTCCATAAACGGTAATAGATGATCAAAGTCTACAGATGTAGCAATTTATTTTCAGAGACTTAAGTGTAATTTAATACAATATGTAATAAATTGTATTCTCAAAGACCCTAAACCACTGTATTAATTGAGAATTAATACATCTCCACGCGGTCTACAAAATCTAGATTATGTATTTAAACGTGAAGTGAGTGAGTGAGTGCGTAAATATGTGAAGTCAAGACATACATTATACAGTAGGCTGTATGAGTAAAATCCTCAGTGTTAATTTCACATTTAGGCCTAAGAATGTATCAATAACAAAATTGCAAAATGAACTCTTACGTGTCTCTGAGTTACAAGTGGGTAAATAATATTTTTTTTACAGATCATAGCATAAAGAGTGGGACAGTGTGAACATGGAAACAGATGTATAGTTCATGGGCACGCCATGGGCCTGAGTGTGTACACAACACGCCACTGCATATTTGCAGACAAACACAGGTCCCCGTAGCCCTCGCTGCTACTTCTTAGCCCACTCTGGCGCATTAGCCTGGCGACGTTGCCGGCAGAGTAACAAATATGCCATTAGAAGCACTTTTACAAGTAGGCACTCATCTTCCAATTAGCTTAATGTGCTCCCTTCCCCCACCCACACCCACACCCCCGTCTCTGGATTTTCCAGGCCCATATCTACCTCCTCATGCACACACGCCACATTCCCTCCAGTAAAATCTCATTAAAACCCCACCCTCCCCCCACTCGCTCTCACACCACCCACCCCTGTGTGCTGCTATGACATATTAGTCTGTCATTATGCATCCCTGAGTCCTTTAAACAATACGCCTAAACCTCTGTTTGCCAGGTTAATGACTATTAACCAATAATTACAGTGGAGAGGGTGAGAAAGAGAGAGAGAGAGAGAGAGACAGAGAGAGAGAGAGCTGAGACAGAGACTGACAGACAGAAAGAGATGACAGGAAAACAACACTCTTCATGTGGAGAATGGTCAGCCTGCGCATGCTGGTAACTATGTTTTATTCACTGCTTCTTTTGCATGGCTCTGAACCCTGGTGACAATCACATGATCCATACCACTAAGATTAACGTTACCTCGTGCCTACCGCAGAAGCAACATTTATACTGGACTTTATTTGCTGGACTTACTGCGGTAAAAATATCGTAGTGGCTAGTGTGTGCGTGCGTGCGTGCATGGGTGCGTGCGTGCGTGCGTGTGCTGTTACAGGGCGGGGGGTACCTGCCTTGTAAATTAACGCTGACAAGCAGGATGAGCAAATTATGAACCTTGTCATGGGCCAAGACACCACCACTGTCAGTTAAAACAAAGCAGCCAATTATGCAATTAGCCAGACACAATGCTGTGTGTGTGTGTGTGTGTGTGTGTGTGTGTGTGTGTGTGTGTGTGTGTGTGTGTGTGTGTGTGTGTGTGTGTGTGTGTGTGTGTGTGTGTGTGTGTGTGTGTGTGTGTGTGTGTGTGTGTGTGTGTGTGTGTGTGTGTTTGTGTGTGTGTGTGTGTGTGTGTGTGTGTGTGTGTGTGTGCGCGCGCATGTGTGTGTAACCATAGGGGCTTCTAGGGTGGTTTGCTTAAGGGATTAAGGGCTGTGCATACATACAAGATTTTCACTAATCATCACCTATCATACTCACTGACTGAGTGTATTTGTAAAGCAGTGCAGAAGAAAGGTGGTGTGCTAAGCACAGGCTAGCAAGGTTAATGTGAGCAATTAATATGAGAGGTCCAGTACGGTGTATTGAATGGCAGATCCTTCATCTACAGTACACAATGCTGAGCTACAGGTACAGTATATAGTTAGGTGTTCACTGTACGCACATTATAGTCTTTGTTTTATTGTGGTCCCTTTACAGTAAATATCAATGGAGCACCGAAGTCTGACGTCAATATTGGTAGAAGGCGCAAATCCACGGGTTCATGTACTTTTTATTTGCATTGTAATCCCCATAGGGAGATGTTAAATCACCTCATGTAAGAACTGTGTTTGATAAATAAACATGTCATCCCCGGCCGTTTCACTCGTATGGATATGAAGAATCAACTGACTGCTACTGAATTAGTTACATTTTCGCTAGAAACAGACGTCAGGACTTCGGAGCTCTATACCCTGGCATTGCCAGACCAATTTTCCAATGCCAATAATCTGGAACATCTCAGATCTTTTTTTAATTCCAAGGAGGCGCAGACCAAAATACTCAGTCTGGATGCAATTGGATAGAGCTATACTACAACCTATCAGAGCAACCAAAGTTGTGACATATTGCTGAGCAAGTCGTCTGGTGCTAGGTTTTCGCACTTCCGTTTTCAAGTAGGAAAAATGGGGGTCTGGTCACAAACTTTTATATTACAGCTAAAAGCACACTAAAAAAATTGTTTCTGAAAGCAGCTGTGGCAGGAAATAGGCACGTAGCATAATCTTGATTTGATCAGCACTGCGTAGTCTGAGAGTTAGTTTGAGTTTCGTGAACCAGGTGCGTTGCACTGAATGGACTGTCAGTCATGGTATCAAACCCGTGCCATATTAGATAAACGGCTGTGATTGGCCCGACCTGGGCCAGGTCGGCTGGAGATCTGTCAGAGCAGGAGGAGGAGGGCCAGGCGAAAAGTGCCAGAGCAAATAAAAAAGTGAGCTCACAGATTTGTCGGGTTCCCAGGCTAGTAAATATCAGTGCTTTCCTGCACCACTGTCCCCAAAACCAATTCCTGTCCGGCTGCTGTACTGTATGTTGGCAAACCACAGTGTCTCTGGCTCTGATTCTCCTGTCAGGTTTGTTGTGTGGTATACACCATGCAGCCTGAGGTGTTTACATGTTCATCTTGGCCTAGAGACAAGCCGTATCAGCCTGCGTGGGATGACAGCTGCTGTGGATGCACCTTCACCTTAGGGCAGCTCAGTGTGACCGGCCAATCACGAGGCGGCATCACGCTGCAATGAGGGGGGGGAATGGCTCTCACAGTGGCAAGACAAACCATGGGAACCACATTGATCCACCAATCGCCTGGTGGTGAACGCGATCCCCCTACCCAGGCCTCGGGGGGAATCCCACATTGATCCCTGGGCCTGGCTCTCAGATACAGCTCCCAGAGAAAAGCATCTCTATCCCTGCGCTGCCACTTCAAGGGAGGTTAAGCAGAAGTTCCTTGTGATCTGAGAAGGTCTTGAACCTTTGGTGCTTCCTCTTCCATATTCCTCTCTCTCTCTCTGTGTGTCTCCTCCCATCTCCTGGCGGTATGAATAATGCAGGATGGCTAGTGGCGAGAGAGAGAGGGGGCACCGGGGTGGGGTTGGGTTGCAGGAGGATGGGGTTCAACACAAAGCCCATCGCCTGGAGCCATCACTTCAGAGGGCCCAGAGCTCCCATGGCCCTTTAGACCCCCACTCCCATTGGCTGGCTCCCCAGTAGCAGGTCATGGGTCATGTGTGAACAACCATCTCTCCACTTCTTCTACCGTGATGGACCGCAAGGGAGTTGATAAGCTACATACGTGGGTGGAGGACATTTGTAAGAAGCGCCGAGGTTAAAATTAGCGCCCTGTGATCACGGTAAATACTATGTTCTCGCACTTGTACTTCAAGAGAAGCGTTCACTTTTGGTTGTGACGCGTACATGGATGTGGTGTGTCTGCTTTAGAAGTTGCTATGTCTCATCTGCAGTAGCCAGAGTTGTAATTCGGTGTTTTAGCAAGTCAATATCTTCTTTACTTGTGCTTGTTGCATTCAAAAGGTTACAAGAGTTACTATATGTGACAGAACATGAAGCATCTGGATTTAAATTATTAGATCTATCCTCATGTGCCAAAGCATGGACCTGTCTCAGTACATAGTAATGTAATTATACAACATCTACGTCCGAGTACAACAGCCCTTGTATATTGATGGCCAGGAGCTTCCAAATTCAGTAAAGAACGATAAAAGGACGCTTTAGTCTGGCTGAAGAAAAAAGTCTCATCTGGAAACAGCACAAGCCAGATTCAGTGAATCCTGTTTTCCATATAAAGCCAGTACTCCCTCTTTAAAAAAAAGAAAAAAAGGAAAAAAAGGTCAGACTTGGAAAACACAGGTGATTCAATAAAGTCCACACATGGCCCTCTGTGCTCCCTCATATTCCTTGTTACAACCATGGACCAGATCTATCTAGGCTTGATTCCTCCTCTGTTATTTAATTAACAACCGTGCAAAGGGGGCCCTCATCTTGGTCAATATTATGCTCATCAGTGCCAGACAAGAGTGGTGATTGTGGAGAGGCTCGTGGTGTGAGTGACTGAGATGAGGCCACAGGCCTGTTTCACCAGGGCCAGACACCGCTGATCAACCAACTAGCCCACAAGATACCCCCGCCTTCACCTCTCAACCTGATTTAACTCAAGGCTTTGGTTAAAAATTCATGACCCTGTGTCAGTTGTTGCTACGGGCACACTAATCGACTGGAGGGTAGAATTATAGCAAGAGACTGCAAAGGTGTGTGTGTGTGTGTGTGTGTGTGTGTGTGTGTGTGTTGGGGGGGCTGTTATAGACTGCTTTAACGCAAAAGGGTGAGTCACAATCTGGCGCTCCCTAATGTCCAGGTGGCTCTTGGTAAACACTCTCCCGTTATAGTTTTTCTACATGCTCTCTCTCTCTCTCACTCTCTCTCTCTCTCTCTCTCTCTCTATACCTGCCTTTCTGAAAAACAGCCCCGCCGTGAATAAAGAAAGCATCCCATAACCTCCGGTTCACCCCCTCTCCCCTCTCTCTCCCTTTGTTTTAAATCTGTCCCACTGCATCTTTCAAAGAGGAAAGGACAGTCCTTTGGCCACAGCCCAGCAGAGGTGCAGATGTGGGGCGGCACATGGAAGCCATTTTGGGCCCCTGATGGGTGCGCCGCCTCAGTGGAGCAAAGTCAAGCCTGCGGTCTGAGATCAGAACCTCCACACATGCACGCATGCACGCACGCACGCACGCGCACACACACATACATACACACACACACATACACACACACTCTCAGTGTGAGCACCGTTCAGACCCCTGGGGCCTGATCCATCGATTACACTGTCTCTTTTCACGAGCTGAGTCTGGGGTAACGTCAGCCTGGCCTTGCCCCGACCGTGCTAAAGGAACCGTAGCCGTGATGGTCAACGCAAAACAAGAGCAGAACAGAACAAACTCAGCGGACTCAGTTCGTGACCTAGGGGGACGCCTCAGAGAATCGCGGGGCGAGGGGAGGAGGAGGAGGAGGGGGAGAGAGTGATAGGAGCAGTGAAAGGGGTAGGGCTAGGGGGGGGGGACGGGGGGTGTCTGCCTGATGGTTCACATTAATTGAGGATGATTCGTGTGATCTGCTCTGGGTTTGGATGCAGCAGCCAGGGTCTAGTCGGGGGCCTGGGAGACAGATGTGGAGGCCGCTGTTGTGCTCTCCCTCCTCCAGGGCCAATGGAGAGAGCAGTGAGGCGGCTGAGAAATGGTCTGTCTGTCTTGTCTGTCTGTCCAGCATGCCGTGTAGCAGGGGAAAGGGAGGGGAAGGGAGGCATTGGTGTGACAACCTCCTTTTCTTCTTTGTTTCTATCACATCTCCTTTGTCTTGATTACTATTTTGGCCGGAGGCCGTACGGCGCAAAAAAAAAGCGCATTAACATATGCTCACAATTTGCTCTTTGGCTACGTGGTTGCGTGTTTGTGTTGTGCACCCATGTTATCTGTCGTTCCTCTGCGCTCCCTTTTCAGCCGAGCCCCAAACACACATCAACCCTAACACATATATACGTAGCACACAGTAGGCCTATCAGCCGGAGTCCGGAAATGTTACTGGTCTTAAATGATCTACTGCACTGGTTCAGAAGTAAAGCTGGCATTTATGTGATATATTACTTTTATTCATTATTTACTATCATGTTGCATTTTCAACCTTATGAAGGATATTTACAATAAAAGTATAGCCCATGTGTTCACATGTTCACAGCCTGCATTATGTGTGACTCTAGTATGTTGAAAAGCTAGGCTATGTTCTGAAGCATTATTACCACCAACACATAATTAAAAACCTATACATGGTTACATTAATAGACAACTCTATAATAGCTAGACCTTGAGTCATTGTATTTGCATGTATTTTGGGGTTTAGGGTTAGAGGTGTTTGTCCCAGCCATTGTCTCTCCTGTACTCCTGTGTCATTTTCCCTCTACGGGAGAAGGAGTGTGCAGGGAGGAAAGAGAATAAGCTAATGGACTCTTTACTTAATGTGATCAGAGCTATTATTGACATGCTGCCAGGAAGATGCAAGACCATTAACTCAACCATGCCTCTGCTCGTGCCTTCCCTGTCCACTCCTCTACCCCCTGCCCTGTGCGCAACTGCCTCCCTGCCAGACTCAAAGCGGGACAAGACGTACCTACATGGGGAGGAAGCCTCAAAGGACATGGTGTTTTGGTCAGCTTAACCAGGAATCCATGCAAAGCGAGGTGAATTAACAGTAATGTGCTCCAGCACAGATCTACTGGATGTGTTAGCCAACATCTTCCAACTTTATGTTTAAAATGACAACATGTTTCTTTGCTTTTCTAAATGAAGACTACGCGTGTGAAAGGAACAAAAATTAGTAGGCAATTATGGTGGGACTTTTTTGGCCATTAACCATGTAAAACATTGTGTTCACGAATATTTCTAGCAAAGCGAAAAATATCACTTTGAAAAAACAGGCCTTTAGTTGGAATTACAATGGCGTGCTCTGGTTTTAACCCATTCTGAACGGGCACCCATTTTGGTGTCAGCATCATGTTATGCTTTAGCTATTTAAAAATAGCAGATCTACAAGCTCATATCGCGCCACCGAGTGGCGCGATACGAGCTTTTGGTCTGCTATTTTTTGAAAAATCGAAGAACGACTGACATTTTTAGAATCTGATCTCAGGTCAGAATGGGTTCATCAGACCAGTGTGTGTCCGGCGGAAACCTCGCATGAATCTGATCTCAGGTCAGAATGGGTTAAATGGCCTCCTTTGGAATCAGTGGCTGGCATGAGAGTTGGCCCGTTCATCATAGCAGAGGTGGACTGCAGCGTTGCTGTGGTGTGATTGACACTGGCCCAGACTACACCATGTGCCAGAGCACATCTATCTGTGCTCCTGTGGCTCAGGAACTCTGTGTGCGTGCTAGTAGTGTGGCTGTGTGCCTGTATGCGTGTACAGTAAGCATAGGTGTATATGTATGTGTGCAGTATGCATAATATACAATATGCATTCATACAGCACCTAGTCATTGCATGTGTGTGTATAGTATACATACATGCAGATTCCAGACACACAAACGCATGTGTTTATGGGTTTGCGAATCAGTATGCATATCTCTACAGTACAGTACAGTACACGAGCGCGCGTGTGTGTGTGTGCGTGCGTGCTGCGTGCGTGTTTGCGTGTGTCGGCACAATGATGCCTGATTTATAGTTGATTGCACAGCGTGTCCTGTACCCGGGAATAGCCGATGTACAAGCTCACACCATGTTGTGCCGCGACACGCTGTGAGCTTGTAAATCTGCTATCTTCCGGTGTGCGATACCGATACGGAACCAAGCGCAAGTCAGGCTTGGAGATTGGGTGCTCTGGGGTCTCTCGAGGCACAGCTCCAGGTCCCTGCGCCCTGTCTACTGTCATAAGCTCCAGAATGGTGATTACTTACTACAAAAATAAACATCATTACCATCTGCTGCACTGTAACCTATACACCAGCAAATGCTGTGGACCATCAAGACACACACAGCCCCGGAACAATAACACCAAAAAATACATATCAGACCCCTGTACGCTGGATTTTTCATCCTGCCGTTTGAGTGTGAGTGTGTGTGCGTGTATGTGAGTGACTGTGCGTGTGAGAGCATGATAATAACTCAGATGAATAATACCTCTCAATCTGGAAGCTTTAGATTGAAACCAAATTTGATTTTCAAAAGGCAGAATAAAAGAGTGTCTAAAAATAAAGACAACAGACTGATATATCTGACAGGGCAGATAGTAAACCACGCAAGCTTTACCGTGCATGACGCTCGTGTGTGTGTGCGCGTGTGTGTGTGTGTGTGTGCACTCGCACACGCATAAGCAAGAGAGAGACAGAAGTGCATTCAAAGATGGTTCTGTGCATACGAGTGTCTGCGTGTGATTGTGTGTGTGTGTGTATAGAGGGCTGGGGAATGTGTGTGTGTGTGTGTGTACAGTATATATGTGTGTGAGAGAGAGTGAGTCAAATGCATGGAGACAGAGCATGGGTTGATGGGGAACGGCCGGACTGCTCTCAGGGCCAGCAGATGTTTGATCCATCCGACGCACATCTGGTCCTCAACCCTCTACTTTCACTCCGCTGGACCTCTCCTCCTCCTCCTAGATGTTCATTGTTCCTGGAGGGCCAGTAAGCCCTGCCTTTAGCCCCTCATGGCCCACAAAATTCACGTCTCACCATCAGTCAACGCTACCCGTTTAGAGCTACGCTTAACCCTACAGGCTTTTTGCATTGAGTATATTTATGGGTGTGATTTGTGCGGGTTTTGCCGGCCCAAGTGATATTTGTCGCGTGCATTTTCTTTTAATGCCGATCCTCACTCTCCGCACGGCGGCGGACAGGTCCCATCCTGCAACACCGTGCATTAGCGAGTAATACCACCAGTAAGGAAATACGGATCCCAGTGGCGCTCGGCAGCAAAATGAAAGCTGTCGTTGCGCTGTGTAGTGGGGCCTGCGAGGGTCATACAGCACACTTAACGACTTCATTGTTTCTTTTATTGTAGGGAGCGGAGAGGAAGGGAGGGAGGGAGGGAGGTGGACGTGCGGGGGGGAGGAAGGGAGAGTGGATTCCTGCAGGACGGATGGCTGTGGGGACGACGTGGCGAGAGGACTGTCAACCCCGTCGCTAACTCGCCATGGAACTTCCCTTAGTAAATGTCAACTCTGTGACCCTGCGTGGCTGCGGAGGCCCTGAGGCGGGCCCCGGGCTGAGAGGGAGGGGTGACCGCCGGGCTGATGCATGGGAGGCCACACAATGACTGTGGCTGGCCCCTGGTGACATTGTGTGTGTGTGTGTGTGTGTGTGTGTAGGGAAGGTGGGTGGGGGTGGCGTGGAAGGAAATGGCTGCTGTGTTTGTTCAGAGGGAGACGTGGGGCCACCTGGAGAACACGGTAACAGGACTGCCAGAGAAAAACATAACCTTGAGGATGACAGTACTGTGTACGTGTGTCATGCAGTGCGTGCGCGTTCAAAGTACAGTATGTAGAGACAGAAGACGGTGTGTGCACTATGTGCAGTGTGTAAAACACAGTGCAGTGTGTATGTGCAGTGTGTATGTGCAGTGTGTAAAACACAGTGCAGTGTGTATGTGCAGTGTGTAAAACACAGTGCAGTGTGTATGTGCAGTGTGTAAAACACAGTGCAGTGTGTATGTGCAGTGTGTAAAACACAGTGCAGTGTGTATGTGCAGTGTGTATGTGCAGTGTGTAAAACACAGTGCAGTGTGTATGTGCAGTGTGTAAAACACAGTGCAGTGTGTATGTGCAGTGTGTATGTGCAGTGTGTAAAACACAGTGCAGTGTGTATGTGCAGTGTGTATGTGCAGTGTGTATGTGCAGTGTGTAAAACACAGTGCAGTGTGTATGTGCAGTGTGTAAAACACAGTGCAGTGTGTATGTGCAGTGTGTATGTGCAGTGTGTAAAACACAGTGCAGTGTGTATGTGCAGTGTGTAAAACACAGTGCAGTGTGTATGTGCAGTGTGTAAAACACAGTGCAGTGTGTATGTGCAGTGTGTATGTGCAGTGTGTAAAACACAGTGCAGTGTGTATGTGCAGTGTGTAAAACACAGTGCAGTGTGTAAAACACAGTGCAGTGTGTATGTGCAGTGTGTATGTGCAGTGTGTAAAACACAGTGCAGTGTGTATGTGCAGTGTGTAAAACACAGTGCAGTGTGTAAAACACAGTGCAGTGTGTATGTGCAGTGTGTATGTGCAGTGTGTAAAACACAGTGCAGTGTGTATGTGCAGTGTGTATGTGCAGTGTGTAAAACACAGTGCAGTGTGTAAAACACAGTGCAGTGTGTATGTGCAGTGTGTATGTGCAGTGTGTAAAACACAGTGCAGTGTGTATGTGCAGTGTGTAAAACACAGTGCAGTGTGTAAAACACAGTGCAGTGTGTATGTGCAGTGTGTATGTGCAGTGTGTAAAACACAGTGCAGTGTGTAAAACACAGTGCAGTGTGTATGTGCAGTGTGTATGTGCAGTGTGTAAAACACAGTGCAGTGTGTAAAACACAGTGCAGTGTGTATGTGCAGTGTGTAAAACACAGTGCAGTGTGTATGTGCAGTGTGTAAAACACAGTGCAGTGTGTATGTGCAGTGTGTATGTGCAGTGTGTAAAACACAGTGCAGTGTGTATGTGCAGTGTGTAAAACACAGTGCAGTGTGTATGTGCAGTGTGTAAAACACAGTGCAGTGTGTATGTGCAGTGTGTAAGTGCAGTTTGTAAAACACAGTGCAGTGTGTATGTGCAGTGTGTAAGTGCAGTTTGTAAAACACAGTGCAGTGTGTATGTGCAGTGTGTAAGTGCAGTTTGTAAAACACAGTGCAGTGTGTATGTGCAGTGTGTAAAACACAGTGCAGTGTGTATGTGCAGTGTGTATGTGCAGTGTGTATGTGCAGTGTGTATGTGCAGTGTGTATGTGCAGTGTGTATGTGCAGTGTGTATGTGCAGTGTGTAAAACACAGTGCACTGTGTTTTACAACAGGCGGTGCAGACATAATACCTCTATAGACCCACTGTGTATGTTGTAATGCTATCTGCCATTGTTTGGGTCAGTCCCAGCCTGGCTCTAATGCTGTGCTGCTCCACTCTATCGATCCCCGTTGGCCCTGTGGTCAGCGGGGTTCCTGTCAGTAAACTCATTGAGCCGGGGCACCCTCTCCTCCCCTCCCCTGACCCCTGCGTACTAGCGCTACACGCTAAACAGCCCTCACAGAAAGTCAATACGGGGCCGGGCCCAGACTACGTCCTACTGGGGCCCCGAGAGTCCATGAGCATCTTCAGCTGTATAGCAGTCGACGTCTTTGCTCGCCGCGTCCCGTGAGACTCTCACTAAGTCAATTTAGCGTTAGCACTGGAACCTGTTGCCAGGCACAGCTCAGCACGTGTTAGCGCTAATATGTCTCTATCTGTGTGAATTACAAGGCCGGGGGAGAGGGACCCAGATGCAATAAGTATGGATTAGCTAATGTCCAGGTTCTGTCTAGGCTGTTAGGTTGTTAGGAAAGATGTGTGTGTGTGTGTGTGTGTGTGTGTGTGTGTGTGTGTGTGTGTGTGTGTGTGTGTGTGTGTGTGTGTGTGTGTGTGTGTGTGTGTGTGTGTGTGTGTGTGTGTGTGTGTGTGTGTGTGTGTGTGTGTGTGTGTGTGATAGTCACAGTAATGGCCTGGGATGGGTGTCTGGGCTGTGGCTTGTTGTGCATGTCAGTGTGTAAGAGCTGTATCAGGCGTTTTCTAGGAGTGCTGGGAATTGAACTTCTTTGAACTATGGTGGGTTTTTTTGTGAGTAAGGGGAGGAGGGAGGGAGGGAGGGAGGGAGGGGGTTGGCAGAAGGAGGGAGGGGGAGGGAGGAGGGAGGGAGTGGTATCATTGAGAAAACGATTAGTAGAGAGGGAGAGATGGAAAGAGAGAGAGAGAGAGACTGTAAGAGATGTTAATGTATTTATCTATCTATTGATCAACCTGGAGGCTTAGTGAGGCTCGGGTTAAAGGTCCTAGAGCTTGGGTTAAAGGTCCTAGAGCTTGTCTTGTCCTCTGTGTGTGTGTGTGTGTGTGCGTGTGCGTGTGCGTGCGCGTGCTGTGGCGTCCTAAATGACTGCATTATACGCGTGTGTTTGTTTGAGTACAAGTACAAGCAAACCAAAATGTTTGTGTGCATGCGCGCGTTTTTGTGCATGCATGTGTGCGCCAGTGCTTGTATATCTGACAATTGATTGGTGTTGTTGTGTCTGTCTGTGCGGCGCTGGCCTCTCTGTGTAGGCCAATGCCCCTGACAGCAGCAGAGTGGGATGGGAGCAGGGCCCGGGCACAGAACAAAGACGGGGAGGTGGAAGGCGAGGTGAGTGTGTGGTCAAACGGGGGCGTAATTAGGCACCATGTTTTCCACTATCTCTATATATCGATCAGCCTAATTCACAATCACCATATCTTCCACAGCAAGTCGGCTGCCAGGGTGCCTGGGTTGCATTTAATAATGCATGCCGCATACATCTCTTTTGCACACAGCTAAAAACCAATACCCATCTACATGTGCTGCATCTGTAGTCCAGCCAATGGAGGGGGAGAGTCAAGAATGTGTCACGGCCCGTTCTTTTAGTGCTTTGTAGACTTTAAGACATTCAGAAGTCTGTTTTTCGTGTCGGTATTGGAAACACATGTCGTCGGTTTGATGTCAGTGTTCTTGCGTGTCACCACACCGCAGACATAATTTATCTCAGGGAATCCCGGGACTTGTCACAACTCATTCAGAATACTGATTCTAGTGAATGATATGTGTGTGTGTGTGTGTGTGGGGGGGTAGATAGAACACATGGAACAGTGTTTGATATGTGTGTGTGTGGGGGAGATAGAACACATGGAACAGTGTTTGGTCTCAAGCTGGGATCTGAAATTTGTATTGATCATAAAGAACCGAAACCAATTATAAAAAAAACTAAATACCTGTCTATTAACAACTTAACCCATTCTGACCGGGCACCCATTTTGGTGTCGGCATCATGTCGTGCTTTAGCTATTTTTGAAAAATCGAAGACACTTTTAGAATCTGATCTCAGGTCAGAATGGGTTAATAATGAAACTGTCAGGATGTAATAGACATTTTTAGAATCTGATCTCAGGTCAGAATGGGTTAAGCCCTATCTATATACTTCATTGTACGATGTAAAGCAGTGATAGCAAAACCTGTTTTTGAAATTATTTTCTGCCTATAATTACAATTACAAAAAACCACAACTTTCCTGTTGAAATGTCCTTGACAAAGGCACTAAATCACTATACATCACTCATTGTAAGTTTGGTCACACTGAATAAGTCAGTCTGCCGAATACCTAAAAATATGTTCATTCCCCAAAAATGCTAATTCGGCCTCGATGTGGAGTCTCACTTGTAGCTGGATAAATTAAAATGAAATGTAAAATATTCTGCAGTGTTATTTGCTTTTTTTTTTACAAGGCTATATGGCAGAGAGGGGAAATGGGAAATTTATGTACAGGTGTCTGACTTTCATGGTCTGCCATGAAAGCACAGAAAATAAGGTATAATTGAAAGAAAGTGTGAGCAATTTGACACTTTTACAAGGTTGAAACTGAGGTCTGTTGACTCTGAACACTTTGTGCCTATGCTACAAACTAAAAACTGTACCACACGCATAATTCGAGAAACACACACACACACACACACACACACACACACACACACACACACACACGTGTGCCCACTGCCCACACACACACACAAAAATACACATAGACACACTGACAAAATACGTGCACTCGCGTGCACACACAGGTTGTGTCTGGCCAGTCATGGCTGCCTTCGGCCTTCCCTGTGGGTAGAAGTGAAGAGGTGCCAGGTCCCCACAGCGTAAGAGAGGGCTAGTGTGCCACACTGCAGGGCCCTTCTATGGGCTGCTTTGATGTGTGTGTGTGTGTGTGTGTGTGTGTGCGTGCGTGCATGTGTGTGTGTGAGGCCAGGGAGTGTGTGTAATCCTGTGTCAAAGCCGGTGGAAAAATACTGTGGTTCTACACAGGCTCAGAGGAGCAGTCTGTGTGTGTGTCCACACTAGGTCCCTGCGTCTATGGGACTGGCTGGAAGGATGGCATGCAGTCACAGTAATGTGGAAAAATGTCACACGTATACAGTACTGTACATACAAACAAACAAACAAACAAACAAAACACTCCTCTCTGTGTTGATGACGGGAGGGGGATGCAGAGACAGTAATGGCCTCAGTGGCAATCATGCACGCACACAGACAGACACATGGTGCCTGGTGTGGTGGTATCTGGCTGCTCCAGAGTCCAGAGTCAGTAGACCAGAGTGTGTGTTGAGGAGAGGAGACGAGAGGGGGGGGGGGGGGGGGGGGGGGGGGGGGGGGGGGGGGGAGAGGAGAGGAGAGGAGAGAAGGGGAGAGGAGAGGAGAGGAGGGGAGGGGAGCAGTGACTAAAGTGAAAAGTCATGCCAGGGCGCAGAGGGGCTGAGCCGCTCGTCCGCTGGGAGAAGTGACTACATTCTACAGCTGCACTCAAGTGCTCTTAAAGTCTCTCCGGTCTCTCCCTCCCTCCTTCTTTCGGTCCTCCTTTACCCTCCTTCTCTCCACTTTATCCCTCGTTCACCCCCCTCTACAGCCCTCCCTGTGTTCAGACCCGTAGTACAAATGGCTGTTTGCTGTACAACTCCCACAGCGTGTTTGTGTGTGTTAGTGCTTGACGCTAACAGCATGTAGAACAAAGAGGGGGAGAGAGAGAGAGAGAGAGAGAGAGGTCTCTTTTCTTTATTCACAAATGGCTCTCGGAAAACAAAAGGCACTTCCTGAATGGAGATGTCAGAGTGCTATTAAAGGTGATTTGTACTTACAGTAGTCGTGCGCCCCGGTGTCGCTCACACTGAAAGCAGTCGATATACAAGCTCACAATGCAGCGCAGCACGACACGTCGTGAACTTGTACTTCCACTATTTGCACACCAGTGTGCAACGAAGTATAAATCTGGCTTTAGTGGCTGAGCTGCAGCCACGCTCGTCCCGCTGTCAATAGGCCTTAATGCGCCAACCAGCCCTGCACACTCACTCTGTGTGTGTGTGTGTGTGTGTGTGTGTGTGTGTGTGTGTGTGTGTGTGTGTGTGTGTGTGTGTGTGTGTGTGTGTGTGTGTGTGTGTGTGTGTGTGTGTGTGTGTGTGTGTGTGTGCCCCGTTCTAAAACTCATGCTGGGATCATTCAGAATCCACACTTAACTGCTCAGAATTTAAAGAGTGCCTGAACAATGACGGAGAAAGCGTTGCAAAAAAATAAATTAATAATAGACATATTCATGTAACAGAACCGGTAATAATAATCTTGTAAATGAATTAATTTGAATTAATTTTAAAAGATGGAAATGATATTAGTTAGTTAATGAGTATTAATTACATGATATCAATCAGAATGACGAGTGCTCTGAAGTGGGGAGCAGGTTCCCATTCACCCCATTATGAAAGTGGTTAATTTTTCAAATGCCTTAAACCGCATGCAGGAACCGCAATGTTTGTACCTGCTGTAGCAGTTATATATATATATATTTTACATATATTCTTTTTTTCCACGTTTCAACTGCAATAAATTACTATTTAGAGTCGGTGACTGATGATGAAGTATAGGCAGAAAAAAAGAAAGGCGTTACATCAAAATGAACATCTCACACAGTGTGGGATCATGGCACGCATGGTAGACCTAATTGTGTCACGTCGAGAGCGAGCGAGAGAGTGTGGCTAAATCAAGAGGTGAGTATTAAAGGGATGACGGCTGTCTGTGTTAAAGGGATGAGCGTCAGCGGGGCTGCTAACTGTCACCTGCCAGGGGTTTAACCCGCGGGTGCCAACACTTCCCCATAGCACGGAACAAAACACAGGGAGACGAGCCTTTCATTCTGACACCTACGTATGGCAGCAGCCCTCTTCTGTCAGCTGCATGGCATACGACTGTGCACGTGTGTGTGTGTGTGTGTGTGTGTGTGTGCCTGCCTGCCTGTGTGTGAGTGCGTGCGTGTCCATGTGCATGTCTGGTGTGCGTTCACAGGCACAGATGTGATTGTCTGTCTTTGTGTGTGTGCGGCACGCACGTATATAGGCCTTTATGTGTGTTTACAGTCATGTGTGCATCAGAGACATATTTCCCCCCTCTAATTAGCACGGGGGCGCCCTGGGGGCAATCAGAGTGGAGGTTAATGAGAGAGAGGGAGAGAGACAGAGAGAGATATAAAGAGAGAGAGAGAGAGAGAGAGAGAGAGAGAGGGGTACGGCAGTGTGTTGTGTTACGGCTCCATGTACAATACATGGCCTCTCATCACGCTGTCACCCTGAAGGGGCATCAGCCTCACAACGCACACTCTGATGGTACGGGGCCGTGACAGGTGACAGGTGTGTGTGTGTGTGTGTGTGTGTGTGTGTGTGCACTTTCTATCCATCTTTGTCTCACAGTATATCTCTCCCTTTCCCCTTTCTCTCTCCCGGAAAGCCCAGATGTGACAGCGTGTTCCCACAGTACCAGAGAGAATCACTTCTCTGCTTGACACGGAAGACAACATGAGAGAGAGAGATGGGACACGCACGCACACACTCGCGTGCACATACACACACACACACACACACCAGATGTCACCGCTGAGCATCTTTGCGGGTGATGTGCGCACGGAGTGGCGTGGCGAACAGAACAGCGACCTCTTATCGCCAGAGCCATGGCTTTTCTTTCCTCAGCTCCTCACCATGGCATCCTCCGCCCCAAAACAAGCGCCTGTGACTTTGCTCTCTCACAAAGAGTGCAGGAGTTTACTTTTTTACAGTAGTAAGTACAAGTAGTAGTACAAGTACATAGCTACCGCAGGCTACCAGTACTTTTCCTATGCGCCTGTCAAGTGCAATACATAATACACAGGTATTGTACACGGGATTTAGTAGCGAACTATTTCCCACCTTGCTCGTGGCAGAGGCATGCTGATACCACACAGCGAAGTCAAGAGTGTTAATTGAACTCTCAGGATTCTACTGTGTCTCCTGTAACCTCTACCTCTGTCTCACCTTCTCTCTAGACCCTCTCATCATCCCATCCCTCAGGTCCTTTAGTGGGGCTTATGTAGCCTACTTTCAAGCACAAAGACACACATGCACGCGTGCACACGCACACACACAAACAAGAGGATAAAGAGAGTGCCCATGCTCCAGTGTCTCAGACAGTGTGTGTGTGTGTGTGTTGGGTGGATGCGGGGTGGTGGGGGGGGGGGGGGGTCTGTTTGCGTGGCTCATTTGGCCGTCACTCCCATCAGGACGGTGACGAGTGATGCGCAGAGCGGGCGGCCGGAGAAGAGGGACCGCTGCATTATTAATGAGAGTGCCTGCCATTAGAGACATTTATACGTATACGCTGTGCTGACATGGTCGCATGAGAAGAGCACAAATGCACAATGCGTTGCACCTATTAAGCGCGTATACATATTACATCGTGGGGGACACGTGGACAAGCACGGAATGCATGTGACGAAACTGAGAGACACGCACGCACGCACGCGCACACACAGACACACACACACACACATGCACACACGGCACCAAACCCCTGGCCATGGAAGCCACATTCAACATGTCTCATGAGAGGAATTACATGATTTACTGTAAACGCTGCATGGTGGGGCCACTACTACATTTACAAAAGAATCCTTGTTTTTTTTTTGTCCCGGATACTTCCACGTTTTCAGCGGGTGCAACATCACATTTATAACATCAATGGTGCATTTGACTCCCTTTGATTCCATTATTGCTCCCTGCTGCCAAAAAGCATCAAATCTCACTCGGCCAACATAAACATTCCTCTACGATCCCTACATGCACTTCTCTGTCTGTGTCTGAGTGTGTGTGTGTGTGTGTGTGGGGGGGGGGGGGGGGGGGTACATGTGTCGTTTTTATACTGCCTATATACCTCCTCTGCTCTCACACCTGTTACCCATAATGCATCCATAAAGAGCAGGGTACACGGGACGAAGGAGATGCCAGCGATGCCGCGGCTGCAGGCACACCCACCGATGGAGAGAAGGAGGAGAGCGTTGCCAAAGGGAGGGAGGGGAGGGGAGGGAGGAGAGAGATGAAGACGGAGGGAAAAAGAAACAGAGAGTGAAAGAGAGACAGAGGGGAGTTGGGGGAGTTACGGTGCTCGGCGAGCATCGCTCGGCCGGATTTATGGCCGTCGGTCCCTGAACCGCGCCGTATAAATTTCCCAGAGTGACATCCGTTTCTACTGCGTCCAAGCCGACCTCCACCCCCCCCTCCCCCATCCCTCCCTCCCGACCCTTCAATCCACGCACCACCTCCACCTCCCCTCCACCAACCCCCCCGAAAGATCTCCTCCCCAGACACACACTTGGAAACCCCTTAAGAACAGATACCAGGCCAGATGGAGTCTGCTCTTCTCTTTTATTTATTAAAAATCTTCACTTTTTTTTTGTTCCCGATGTTGGACCGAACACGCAGGGTTACGGGGGGTGATTGGGAAGGTGAATGTCTGCAAGGAGTGCTGCTTTGGTGCTTTTTGATGTGGCCGCTGAGACACACACACACACACACACATGCATCAGACAGACACAGGAATGCATGAGTGTAATTTGCGCGTGCATGCGTGCGTGCGTGTGTGTGTGTGTGTGTGTGTGTGTGTGTGTGTGTGGATGGGAACAAATGAGAGAGCCAAAGAGGACCAAAGGGAGGCCATATATCTGGCGATGGGGGGGAGGGGTTGGGGGGACACCGATGTGGGGGGGGGGGGGGGGGGGGGAGCTTGGCACTGCTCATATCTGACTGATGGCCGTTCTGGACTTGTCCTCCTTTAATCTCTCTATTGTTAGACATGGAGTAGAAAGGAGAGCTAGGGTAGGGTAGCTTGCAAACATTAGAAACATGCTGGGCTCATACGCTACCTCACTCACTCACTCACTCACTCACTCACACACACACACACACACACACACACACACACACACACACACACACACACACACACACACACACACACACACACACACACACACACACACACAGTCGGGGTGGCGGATGAGTAATGAGAAATGAGTTGTTGCTCATTGGACTTGCACCTCATATGGAATGCAATGTTCTCATAGTGTTCCTTCCACGTGCGTGTGTGTGTGTGTGTGTGTGTGTGTGTGTGTGTGTGTGTGTGTGTGTGGTACATTACAGTAGCAGACTGTGAACTTAAATGGCCCCATGGTCCATCATAAGGTCTTGACTCTTTATATAGGTGTCAGTAGTTGGGCGGGGGGGGGGTCCACACAGGGGGGCTTGTATCATGTTCATCTGACAAGCCTATGGTGTGTCCATCTCCACACCGTACACACCTAGGAAAACACCGTCGCTGTGACGCTCGCCTTAAAGAAACCGCACACCAAATCAAAAGAAGGAATGTAATGGAGGTCTATAGTAAGCTGTAGCAATCTGCAAAGAAAACACGGAGACTTAAGTCAGTACTTCACTGCACCGATGGCAGATTGTACGATGTAGGACG
>NC_139702.1:54108640-54118640 GCF_964188405.1 Protomyctophum parallelum | reverse complement strand
CTCGGACAACGTGACGAGGCCGACGCGTTATGATGACATAACCGGAAATCGACCCGTGAACTGCAGGCTGCAAGGGCTTCTGGGAAAATGAGTTAAATGCAAGTGAACGGGGTTTTACGCTTGGATCCATCCGCTTTGTTGTTTGTGGTTCTTCCGCATCACGACGGTGGATTCTTTTTCAGCTGGGCAACAAACCGTGGGACAATTTTCAGGGGGATTTTCATGGATCAAAGGCGCAAATACTTATGCGTATGCTCCAAAGGTAATTAAACAATACCGGCAGTGACCGTAGCATGTTATATTAGGCTATAACTCACCCAATTAATTAATTAAAATACTAAGAGTATCAGCTATAACATGCGGAAAGAGTTTTACTGCTATTCTTAAAACTTATTTGCGTCAAAATATACTTAAAGTGCGAAAGTAAAAGTACGCCGTATGAATGGTCCATTAGACAATTATTTAAAACATGTACAGTATGTAACATGTATGTTACCATCTTATACAATTTGTGGTGAGCTTGTATATCGGCATTTTTTGTAAGTATAATTGTAATGAAAGTTTTCAAATAATTGTTGTGGAGTAGAAGATTAGTACTTGTGTACACATAAGTCACTTTCCTGTGGCGTTTGTGTTTGTGCGTGCATCGTTCCACATGTTTGTGAGTGGGTATGTACTATTTAAATGGCTATGGGGAGGGTTGTGTGTGTGTGTGTGTGTGTGTGTGTGTGTGTGTGTGTGTGTGTGTGTGTGTGTGTGTGTCTGTCTATGTCTGTCTATGTGCATGCGTGTGACAGTGTGAGGTCTTCCAGTGCAGTGTGTCATCCAGCCTACCTAGCTCATTTCCTTCACAGCCTGCCTCCCTGCTACTTTATGACCAAGAGATTCTACGGCTCTCACCTCAGGACACACAGTGTATAAACGTTTCCATTCGCATGGGGAAATGAAACGCTCACGCACACACGCACGCACGCGCACACACACACACACGCACACGCACACGCACACAAAAACACCTCTGCATTTTGCAAAGATAAACGATCATATCATAAAACAACATTCACAAAGAAGCAAACCAGAAAACACACCATTTCTGTCTTTGATGTTTGTCTGGATAACAAGGTATTCAAAGGTGATTTTGAATACCGTTTTTTTTGTCCAGAATAACCGTGCGTAATTGTTGAATATACATTTATAGAACATTCAAATTGTATTCCGACTTCACACAGGGCACCACTGGGATAAATATATGAGGTGGTATAAACTTCCATGAAACTTGTATTATACTATGTCTAATGGTGAGGGTCCACTTTAGAATAATACCAATATTATCAAGCCAGCTGGAAAACACGAGGAAATCATTATTAACAGATTAATTATGTTAATAAATTAATGTAAAATTGAACACAACACCGATGCCAGAGGTTGTTGGGAATGCACAATGTGAAGGAAACAAAGAGGCATGGTGGACACTACTGTGGCTCAGTGTGTTCAGCACCTGCACCACAGTAAACGCTCAGCCTGTGTGTTCAAGCCAGTAATGTGTTGAGATCCAATTTCTAAAGGAAAGGTTTCATGGAGAACGAGAGAGGATTATATACTGTAGGGCTCAGGGACCGGAATTAAGAAGACAGATGTTGTTTAAAGGGGTTATGCCTTATGCGTAAACCATGCATTCAGGTTAAATTACACGGCGTATAGAAGGGCATATTAAGATGTACAGTATGGTGTATTGCAATATCTTTAATTTATTATGTACATATTGTATTATGTGGTATACGTATACACAGTATTGTAGTAGTTTTCTAACCCATTCTGACCGGGCACCCATTTTGGTGTTGGCATCGTGTCGTGCTTTAGCTATTTAAAAATAGCAGATCTACAAGCTCGTATCGCGCCACCGAGTGGCGCGATACGAGCTTGTAGGTCTGCTATTTTTGAAAGATCGAAGACACTTTTAGAATCTGATCTCAGGTCAGAATGGGTTAATAATGAAACTGTCAGGATGTAATAGACATTTTTAGAATCTGATCTCAGGTCAGAATGAGCTAATAACTAGTAAAGTTTGCCATGCCTCCCTCCCTCCGCCCTGAAAAGAAAAACCCACCTGTTCAGAATAGCCTTACCGAGTTGACTTGGATTTCAACTAGTTACTTTTAGTGTTTTATTGCTTTCAACACCTTTATTGCTGGGATTAAGATTCTAAGAAGTTACGGTCGCCACCGATGTTTACAGTTACCTTTGGACAGTCAATGCGTTGTAATTCTAGCTCCGTATCATGATTTTTCCGGCTGAAAATAGTCCCACTGTTTGTTATTGAGCCGACACATAAGCTGCTTCCGCGATTCGACTCACAAACAAAGATATTATTATTATTAGGCCTATTAGTATTTTTGAGGGGCGCTATCCCCTCCTATAGACAGCTATAGTGTAGATTCTGTCTTAACACAAACATTAAAGGTATATTCAGTGATTTCACTCAAAAAAACCTTAGGTTTCGTTTTTGGCTGTGGGACCCAGCCTTTCGTCCAATCAGGATAGAGAGTCAAAAACGAAACCTAAGGTTTTTTGACCCCCAGGGGTTAACTGGGGACAGGGAGGAACTCCTTATATGGTCAGCACACTCTATAGTAGGGAGGATTATCACAACAAAACAAAAAAATAAGTGATATTTGAATTAAGTGAAATCACTGAATATACCTTTAAATGCCATTGACAATGAATGGAGAATTGACGTCATAATGTGTCTGAGCAAATCGGCTGTCGGTATGTCGGTGGAAACCCTTTGGCCAATAAGGGACCACCGTTCTTTGCTGACGTAACTAAGGTATGTTTCAAAAACTGTGAGAACATTGACAGGTCACTGCAGAGGCTGGAGGAGGATGTGTGCCCTCCGGCAGATCAATAGGATGGGATGCAGGCCAGGAGAGGAGCCACAAACTGACTTTGTCTCCACTACATCACAACACCTTTCCCTCTCCATCATTAATGTCGCTGACCTTGAAGTAAAATTCAATTTCCCGCTGTAACAAACAACCGTGAAAGCTGCCACATGCAGCTTCGCCGACCCCCCCCTCGCACTGCGCGCTACAACAGTCAGACGCTATCTGGCAGCCATTTCCTCCCCCTTCCCGTTCTGACACTTGGCCGAGACAGGATATTATCACTTCTGAAAAGGACGCAGAATGGAGTGAGAGGACAGTTGAGGGAGGGAGGGAGGAAAGAAAGAAAGAAAGAAAGAAAGAAAGAAAGAAAGAAAGAAAGAAAGAAAGAAAGAAGGAAAGAAGGAAAGAAGCTGGAGAGAGGAAGAGATTCTGTTTGAGGAGGTAATCATTACACAGTCTCCTTTGAAAAGTAGAAAGAAGTGTGCACTGAGGTAAATAAAAATCCCCCTGATAGGTAACGGGCCCTAGCGAGGATCCCCAGCCTCAATTAGGGCTCGGCAGCTGACTGCGAGAGCCCCTCTCTGGGGAGAGTACGGCTAGGACTCACAGGAGGGGGGTGCGCGTGTGTGTGTGTGTGTGTGTGTGTGTGTGTGTGTGTGTGTGTGTGTGTGTGTGTGTGTGTGTGTGTGTGTATGTGTGTGTGTGTGTGTGTGTGTGTGTGTGTGTGTGTGTGTGTGTGTGTGTGTGTGTGTTGGCGGGGGAGTATTCCCATTGGGCCTCCGATAAAAGAGAAAAAGAGAAAGGCAAATGTCGTAGCAACAGAAAACCAGGGACCCCATTACCAGGGATGAGTGCATATCACATAAGACGTGTGTGTGTGTGTGTGTGTGTGTGTGTGTGTGTGTGTGTGGTGTGTGTGTATAGGGGGGGGGTTAGAGGGAGTGAAAGAAAGTGAGAGGCAAGAGAGAGCAGAGAGAAAGCCACTCCATTAATACAGGCAGAATATTCTGTTTCATTGCAACGATGACATGGCTATGGAACTTTGAGAGAGAGAGAGAGAGAGAGGAGTGCAGGAGAAGACAGGAAAAGAGAGAGAGAGAGCAGAGAATAGAAGTCTCCCCCCCCTCCCCCCGCCCTGATATTGCTCTGATATTAGTCTCCCGTGGCCACAGACTGTTCCCACAACTATGAAATGCTTCCGGTCATATACAGTCTGGAGGCTGGAGCATCTTTTGATCATTAAGCGATAAAGCGGAAACAAAACCTCCGTTTTGTCTTTATACAAGTCGCGCAAATATATCAATCAAAAAAAAGAATCAAAGCATATAATTATTTGCTTATTAGCAGAAATGGAAATAAAAAAATAACGGTGAACGGACATGACAAACGGATGACTCGGTTTTTTGGTATAGGTGTAGTTCCTGACTATATATAGGATTGTGGAATAGTTAGTCTATAGATACTCAAGACTATATACTCTTCTATGGATGGTAGGAAGAAGAGGACGCAGTGGACAAGTGGAAGAGGAGAGAGGGATGGAAGGGGGGGGGGGGGGGGGGGGGGGGGGGGGCATGGGAAGAAGGACGGTGACGGACGGAGCCAGCGAATCAAACAGTATCTGTGATAAAGCTGTAGGATTGTCTGCTGGTGCTTTGAAGTGAGCGTTATATGGTGGGAGATCTGAGGTTGGGGAAGCATGGCGTATGGGGGTGCTCTCTCTCTCTGTGTGTGTGTGTGTGTGTGTGTGTGTGTGTGTGTGTGTGTGTGTGTGTGTGTGTGTGTGTGGTCGTCGTCCTGGGCTCCCAGGGGAACCCCCCATGGTCATAACCATGTATGTTAAACATATCACTCTCACTTTCTGAAGCCATGCAATTAAACCTATATTTGACGCTCAACCACCTCCCCGCCCTCCAATCCCCCCCCACACCATACCCAATCCTCACCGACCCATATGTTTTTTTTTTTTGTCCAGAGAATATTCATTGATTTTAACCCATTCTGACCTGAGATCAGATTCATACGAGGTTTCCGCCGGACACACACTGGTCTGATGAACCCATTCTGACCTGAGATCAGATTCTAAAAATGTCAGTCGCTCTTCGATTTTTCAAAAATAGCAGACCTACAAGCTCGTATCGCGCCACTCGGTGGCGCGATATGAGCTTGTAGATCTGCTATTTTTAAATAGCTAAAGCATAACATGATGCTGACACCAAAATGGGTGCCCGGTCAGAATGGGTTAAATTCTAACCGTATAAAGGGCGCGTGTCAAGTATATACTTCTGGGTCAAACCCCCGTCACTCGTTTTGAATTGACATACAGGGTTGAAATATACTGTACATGCTGTGACCACCATGCATGTAATATATGCATGGGATGTATTTATTATTATTATTCCCGCAGAATCTCCAGGGGAGACATTGGAAGTGTATATTGGCTCTGTATATAACTGTGTTCCTGTGTGCAAACGTTTGTCTATAATCCTTGTTAAGCCCGCCATCCAAATTATATCAACAGTAATAGTACACGGAGTGCTATATATGCTCAGACATGTGGGATGACTATGAATAATTCAAACTAAAGACGCGGTTGATGTGATTATTTTATGTGATTATTGGTGTAGTTTATTAGGTTGTCTCGTATATCTGTCAATTGCATTGAGTCAGTTCATGCGCGCGTGCACATTTTGTGTGTGCATGTGTGTGTATGTGTGTCCGTGCGCAGAGCATTCTGGTGTTGGTCCAAAAGCCGGCTCAACTTAGAACAACGTGTGTGTGTGTGTGTGTGTGTGTGTGTGTGTGTGTGTGTGTGTGTGTGTGTGTGTGTGTGTGGTGTGTGTGTGTGTGTGTGTGTGTGTGTATGCAATCCGTTGGCTCAAAGCCAAAGTAGGGCTGTGAACTGGCCATGCTAAAAGCTTCTCTGATCAACTAGATCAATGATGGGCCACGCTATATGGGGCCCTTCGACGCACACACGTGCACGCACGCGTGTGGTGGCCACCAGCCATAATCCCTCCACGACAGACCTCAATCTTTTACCTTCTTCAGAAAGGTGTTTTTTCTTCTCAGCCTTTATACCTGATAACACGAGCACTTATAAGGTGTTACAATAAAATGTAACAGCAAACTGCTTTCACGTCATAATTTATCGCTCTCAATGTATTAACCCATTCTGAACGGGAACCCATTTTGGTGTCAGCATCAAGTTATGCTTTAGCTATTGAAAAATAGCAGATCTACAAGCTCATATCGCGCCACCGAGTGGCGCGATACGAGCTTGTAGGTCTGCTATTTTTGAAAAAATCGAAGAACGACTGTAATTTTTTAGAATCTGATCTCAGGTCAGAATGGGTTCGTCAGACCAGCATGTGTCCAGTGTAAACCTCGTATGAATCTGATCTCAGGTCAGAATGTGTTAATTCTTCAAGTCGTGCTCTATACGTTCGTTTATTCACTCTGAGAGCCGCGGTGTTGGGAGCCGAGCGCTGCCGTCCAAATCCAATATAAGGGGAATTACTTCCCAAATTCCTGCATACGATGTAACCCGCTCGTAACCTCTCCTCTCCAGCTTGAATCCATTTGAGGCTTGGGTTGAGGACTGAGCGCGAGAGGGACGGAGGATTTGGCATGGCTTGGGGGGGGACTTGTGTAACGATCCGGGGCCCGCAAGCTTTGGCGAGCCCTGGGAAAAAAAAAACGACAGCGAACACCCTCACACGTTTCCGAGCGCCCTTCACACTTTCACAACTTTCACGAACCAAATGAGCTTTTTATGCTTTTTAGTAAGCCCTGTTTTATAAGACGGTGGTTAGTGTGGGAAAAAGGAGCATTTTGTGACCTCGTGTGAGCCATCACATCATGGTGCGGTTTCAAGACTTAGTCGGGCAATGGGCAATGCTGTTTGCACCTTGCATCCACCGACTCTAACCTGAAAATATCATCGTTTTTTTTTTTCTATCTCTGGCTAACTTAGAAGAGAGTGATAAGGAGAATGAAGAGTAACACACTGATAAGGCTGCTAGGGAGGACAAGCGTGTGTGCGTGCGCGCGTGTGTTTGTGTGAGAGTGTGTTCGTGAAGTTGCCTCTGTGTGTGCGTATAGGGTGGGGGGGGGGGGGGGTGGGGGGGGACTGGGATCACCTTGATGCAGTACACCGGCCCTCTTTGAAGTGCTTGGAGCCCAGCACGGCAAGCGCAGAGCCAACACTAAGCCTCGCAGCGGAAAAAAAAAAAAAAAAAAACGAAAAAACACCCTGACGTCCCCGCAAAATCATAACCATATGAACCCAAGAATTTCCACCTTAAGGGAACGTGCCCCCACCCCTTGCCGTCTCCTTCCCTCCCTCCCTCCCTCCCTCTCTCCCTACCTTCATCCACCCCTCTCTCCTTCACTCGTCCATCTCCCAGGATGAGGCAGTAAGCAGTGATAACACAAAACAGGTTCTGAGGGGGGGGAGGAGGAGGAGGAGGGGGGAGAAGAGCGGGGTTTTGCAAGCACACAAGCGTACGGAGGAGATTGGAGAACAGGGGGATTGTGTCCAAAAAGAAAGAAAAAAAACTGTGTTGCACGTTGCACAGAGCATGGGGCAGGACTGCCTAAAATGGAAGTTTCTCAGGCAAGGATCAAGAGATACGATGACCTTCACAGTTGACAGAGACTGAGAGACAGAGAAACAGAAGGGGGGGGGGGGTGTGTGTGTGTGTGGGGGGGAGAGAGAGAGAGCGAGATAGAGAGACAGAGAGAAGGGTGGAAAAAAAGAGAGAAAGACAAATTCTGAATTTGGGATTGAATTTCGTTAAATTCCTGTAGCACTGCCACTAAAAGGAAGGCTGAGTGGTGCCTTTTTTTTCCTCCTCGCTAAGGCCCCAGGAACCACCTGCAACTGGAAATGGTTTCCTGTCTTACACGAAATGCTGTTACACCCTAATCCACGTAATTACACCTCGTATGGCACATGTGCAAGTGCACATGTACAGTATATACGACATTACAACGGTGGCTTCTTTGCTAAAGTGAGGATGTGAATACCCCCCACATACACACACAAAACGCCATGCTGATGTAGTTACTTGAATCAATAACTCAAGTCACTCTATAACTAAAACGTGTGTCATTTCCTTCATCTAGATGAAGAACAATTCATACAGTACAGTATGCTGGTAACTACAGTGAACACGGATCCATATATCCACATGTTCGATCCCACAGGTACAGTAGAGGATATGAATGGTATAAGTCTGGCACAGAAATCAACAACCACACACATGCAAATGAAGACGTGCACTCTCTCTCTCTCTCTCTCTCTCTCTCTCTCTCTCTCTCTCTCTCTCTCTCTCTGTCTCTCTCTCTCTCTCTCTCTCTCTCTCTCACCCGGGCATGCGCCGCCGCAACAAATTCCTGAATGCAACCCAAGATGAAGCCGGGACCACACTGTGCCCAGATGTCTGCTTATTTGAATAAAATGGCCCCATTGTGCCCCCAACCCATCTCACTTTCTCCTCTCTCTCTCTCTCTCTCTCTCTCTCTCTCTCCCAGGAGGAGAGACAGAAAGTAGAAGAGGGGAAATGGTTGGTGGTGTTGGAAGTGTTCTGTGCGTGCATGCGTGCGTGCGTGCGTGCGTGCGTGCGTGCGGTTTGCAGTGTTAGCGGTTCCATCTGTGTGTGCTGGAAGCAGTGTGCAGTCAGGAAAACCACAGCTCATAAAAGGGGAGGCGGTTCAGTGTTGTACAAGGACAGAACATTACTGGGAATGTCGCTCAGGAAAACCCTGAGCCTGGACCCAAATGTGGGCTTATCTCTCTCTCTCTCTGTCTCTCTCTGCTATATCTCTCTCCCAGTCTGGAGCCACATGTGGGCTTACAGTCTGAGTTGTACAGTACTTGGTAGTGAGTTCGTACAGCAGGTTTTTTCAGTGTGCGACAACAGCACGCAACAAGGTATAACTCTGGCTTATCTCTGTCTCCATCTCTCTGTCCCTATCTGTTTTCTGCTCTCTCTCTCTCTCTCTCTCTCTCTCTCTCTCTCTCTCTGTCTCTCTCTCTCTCTCTCTCTCTCTCTCTCTCTCTGTCCTCTTCTCTCTTCCCTTCTGCCTTTATCCCACAATTTAATTTTGACTTAGTAAGTGAAACGAGAGGAGGAGATCAAGAGATAGACAATGTGGAAGAGAGAGAGAGAGAGAGAGAGAGAGAGAGTATGAGAGAGAGTAGCCTAGAGAGAGAGAGAGAGAGTGAGAGAGGCACTGATGGCAATCCCATCTGTGGATGGAACAAGGGATGAGCGGTTGACAGGCAGAGAGAGACATGTGTAAGTGTGTGTGTGTGTGTGTGTGTGTGTGTGTGTGTGTGTGGTGTGTGTGTGTGTGTGTGTGTGTGTGTGTGTGTGTGTGTGTGTGTGTGTGTGTGTGTGTGTGTGTGTGTGTGTGTGTGTGTGTGTGTGTGTGTGTGTGTGTGTGTGCGTGCGTTGGGCGGGTGGGGGGCATCTGGTCTGCATTGGCCGTGGGTCTGTCTTGAAACAGCCATGAGAGAGAGAGAGAGATGAGAAGATGCAGAGAGAGGGGGAGGACCAAGGACAGCTGAAGAGTGGAGGTGAAGTCTTGCCAAGGAGAGGAGTGAGGAGAGGAGACAAGGAGGCAGGAGAGAGTAGACTCTGGTATGTGGTACTACACATGTGAATATGGTTCACTTTTTCACACGTTGTTTTGGGTTGGTTATGGTTGGGGTGGGTGGGGCATGGTATGCACGCACGCACGCATACATGCACGCACACACACACAAGCACTCTGCGTACTGTACTCTATGTTCACATCCTGCATGTTTTGGTTGTGTTTGCAGTATTGCTTCATGTAGGCTACACAATGCCTAATGGATGTTTTATCCATTGGTTTTTTTTTTTTATGCATTCATGTATTGTGCAGAAGTCCATTTCAAATACAGTACACAAACAGCTGAAAGTTACTTTCAGCTATATTTAATACAACTTGGAATATAAAGTGAAATTATTTGTTCAAAAGTTTCTAATGAATGGCCAATATAACAATGCAATTTTCCTGTTATCGGACCGAACCGCGCTTGACAAAGTGAAGCGCGGCATCGAAGAGCGCTGAAATATTTCTTTTTA
>NC_139702.1:54086933-54098440 GCF_964188405.1 Protomyctophum parallelum | reverse complement strand
AATGGGTTAATAATGAAACTGTCAGGATGTAATAGACATTTTTAGAATCTGATCTCGGGTCAGAATGAGCTAATAACTAGTAAAGTTTGCCATGCCTCCCTCCCTCCCTCCCGCCCTGAAAAGAAAAACCCACCTGTTCAGAATAGCCTTACCGAGTTGACTTGGATTTCAACTCGTTACTTTTAGTGTTTTATTGCTTTCAACACCTTTATTGCTGGGATTAAGATTCTAAGAAGTGACGGTCGCCACCGATGTTTACAGTTACCTTTGGACAGTCAATGCGTTGTAATTCTAGCTCCGTATCACGATTATCCGGCTGAAAATATTCCCACTTTTTTGTTATTGAGCCGACACATAAGCTGCTTCCGCGATTCGACTCGCAAACAAAGATATTATTATTATTAGGCCTATTAGTATTTTTGAGGGGCGCTATCCCCTCCTATAGACAGCTATAGTGTAGATTCTGTCTTAACACAAACATTAAATGCCATTGACGATCTGAGCAAATCGGCTGTCGGTATGTCGGTGGAAACCCTTTGGCCAATAAGGGACCACCGTTCTTTGCTGACGTAACTAAGGTATGTTTCAAAAACTCTGAGAACATTGACAGGTCACTGCAGAGGCTGGAGGAGGAGGATGTGTGCCCTCCGGCAGATCAATAGGATGGGCTGCGGCCAGGAGAGGAGCCACAAACTGACTTTGTCTCCACTACATCACAACACCTTTCCCTCTCCATCATTAATGTCGCTGACCTTGAAGTAAAATTCAATTTCCCGCTGTAACAAACAACCGTGAAAGCTGCCACATGCAGCTTCGCCGACCCCCCCCTCGCACTGCGCGCTACAACAGTCAAGACGCTATCTGGCAGCCATTTCCTCCCCCTTCCCGTTCGGACACTTGGCCCAGACAGGATATTATCACTTCTGAAAAGGACGCAGGATGGAGTGAGAGGACAGTTGAGGGAGGGAGGGAGGAAAGAAAGAAAGAAAGAAAGAAAGAAAGAAAGAAGGAAAGAAGGAAAGAAAGAAAGAAAGAAGGAAAGAAGGAAAGAAAGAAGGAAAGAAAGAAGCTGGAGAGAGGAAGAGATTCTGTTTGAGGAGGTAATCATTACACAGTCTCCTTTGAAAAGTAGAAAGAAGTGTGCACTGAGGTAAATAAAAATCCCCCCTGATAGGTAACGGGCCCTAGCGAGGATCCCCAGCCTCAATTAGGGCTCGGCAGCTGACTGCGAGAGCCCCTCTCTGGGGAGAGTACGGCTAGGACTCACAGGAGGGGTGTGTGTGTGTGTGTGTGTGTGTGTGTGTGTGTGAGTTGGCGGGGGGAGTATTCCCATTGGGCCTCCGATAAAAGAGAAAAAGAGAAAGGCAAATGTCGTAGCAACAGAAAACCAGGGACCCCATTACCAGGGATGAGTGCATATCACATAAGACGTGTGTGTGTGTGTGTGTGTGTGTGTGTCATATACAGTCTGGAGGCTGGAGCATCTTTTGATCATTAAGCGATAAAGCGGAAACAAAACCTCCGTTTTGTCTTTATACAAGTCGCGCAAATATATCAATCAAAAAAAAGAATCAAAGCATATAATTATTTGCTTATTAGCAGAAATGGAAATAAAAAAATAACGGTGAACGGACATGACAAACGGATGACTCGGTTTTTTGGTAGGTGTAGTTCCTGACTATATATAGGATTGTGGAATAGTTAGTCTAGCCCATTCTGAACGGGAACCCATTTTGGTGTTAGCATCATGTTATGCTTTAGCTATTGAAAAATAGCAGATCTACAAGCTCATATCGCGCCACCGAGTGGCGCGATACGAGCTTGTAGGTCTGCTATTTTTGAAAAATCGAAGAAGGACTGACATTTTCAGAATCTGATCTCAGGTCAGAATGGGTTCATCAGACCAGTGTGTGTCCAGTGGAAACCTCGTATGAATCTGATCTCAGGTCAGAATGGGCTAGATACTCAAGACTATATACTCTTCTATGGATGGTAGGAAGAAGAGGACGCAAGTGGACAAGTGGAAGAGGAGAGAGGGATGGAAGGGGGGGGGGGGGGGGGCATGGGAAGAAGGAGGTGACGGACGGAGCCAGCGAATCAAACAGTATCTGTGATAAAGCTGTAGGATTGTCTGCTAGTGCTTTGAAGTGAGCGTTATTATGGTGGGAGATCTGAGGTTGGGGGAAGCATGGCGTATGGGGGTGCTCTCTCTGTGTGTGTGTGTGTGTGTGTGTGTGTGTGTGTGTGTGTGTGTGTGTGTGTGTGTGTGTGTGTGTGTGTGTGTGTGTGTGTGTGTGTGTGTGTGTGTGTGCTTGTGTGTGTGTGTGTGTGTGTGTGTGTGGTCGTCGTCCTGGGCTCCCAGGGGAATCCCCTGGTCATAACCATGTATGTTAAACATATCACTCTCACTTTCTGAAGCCATGCAATTAAACCTATATTTGATGCTCAACCACCTCCCCGCCCTCCAATCCCCCCCACACGCCACGTCATTGATTTTAACCCATTCTGACCTGAGATCAGATTCATACGAGGTTTCCGCCGGACACACACTGGTCTGATGAATCCATTCTGACCTGAGATCAGATTCTAAAATGTCAGTCGCTCTTAGATTTTTCAAAAATAGCAGACCTACAAGCTCGTATCGCGCCACTCGGTGGCGCGATATGAGCTTGTAGATCTGCTATTTTTAAATAGCTAAAGCATAACATGATGCTGACACCAAAATGGGTGCCCGGTCAGAATGGGTTAAATTCTAACCGTATAAAGGGCGCGTGTCAAGTATTATACTTCTGGGTCAAACCCCGTCACTCGTTTGAATTGACATACAGGGTTGAAATATACTGTACATGCTGTGACCACCATGCATGTAATATATGCATGGGATGTATTTATTATTATTATTCCTGCAGAATCTCCAGGGGAGACATTGGAAGTGTATATTGGCTCTGTATATAACTGTGTTCCTGTGTGCAAACGTTTGTCTATAATCCTTGTTAAGCCCGCCATCCAAATTATATCAACAGTAATAGTACACGGAGTGCTATATATGCTCAGACATGTGGGATGACTATGAATAATTCAAACTAAAGACGCGGTTGATGTGATTATTTTATGTGATTATTGGTGTAGTTTATTAGGTTGTCTCGTATATCTGTCAATTGCATATTGAGTCAGTTCATGCGCGCGTGCACATTTTGTGTGTGCATGTGTAATGCATGTGTGTCCGTGCATGCAGAGCATTCTGGTGTTGGTCCAAAAGCCGGCTCAACTTAGAACAACGTGTGTGTGTGTGTGTGTGTGTGTGTGTGTGTGTGTGTGTATGCAATCCGTTGGCTCAAAGCCAAAGTAGGGCTGTGAACTGGCCATGCTAAAAGCTTCTCCGATCAACTAGATCAATGATGGGCCACGCTATGGGGCCCTTCGACGCACACACGTGCACGCACGCGTGTGGTGGCCACCAGCCATAATCCCTCCACGACAGACCTCGATCTTTTACCTTCTTCAGAAAGGTGTTTTTCTTCTCAGCCTTTATACCTGATAACACGAGCACTTATAAGGTGTTACAATAAAATGTAACAGCAAACTGCTTTCACGTCATAATTTATCGCTCTCACAATGTATTAACCCATTCTGAACGGGAACCCATTTTGGTGTCGGCATCAAGTTATGCTTTAGCTATTGAAAAATAGCAGATCTACAAGCTCATATCGCGCCACCGAGTGGCGCGATACGAGCTTGTAGGTCTGCTATTTTTGAAAAATCGAAGAACGACTGTCATTTTTTTAGAATCTGATCTCAGGTCAGAATGGGTTCATCAGACCAGTGTGTGTCCGGTGGAAACCTCGTATGAATCTGATCTCAGGTCAGAATGTGTTAATTCTTCAAATCGTTGCTCTATACGTTCGTTTATTCACTCTGAGAGCCGCGGTGTTGGGAGCCGAGCACGCCGTCCAAATCCAATATAAGGGGAATTACTTCCCAAATTCCTGCATACGATGTAACCCGCTCGTAACCTCTCCTCTCCAGCTTGAATCCATTTGAGGCTTGGGTTGAGGACTGAGCAGCGAGAGGGACGGAGGATTTGGCATGGCTTGGGGGGGGACTTGTGTAACGATCCGGGGCCCGCAAGCTTTGGCGAGCCCTGGGAAAAAAAACGACAGCGAACGAACACCCTCACACGTTCCGAGCGCCCTTCACACTTTCACCACTTCACGAACCAAATGAGCTTTTTATGCTTTTTAGTAAGCCCTGTTTTAAGACGGTGGTTAGTGTGTGGGAAAAAGGAGCATTTTGTGACCTCGTGTGAGCCATCACATCATGGTGCGGTTTCGAGACTTAGTCGGGCAATGCTGTTTTGCACCTTGCATCCACCGACTCTAACCTGAAAATATCATCGTTTTTTTTTTTTTCTATCTCTGGCTAACTTAGAAGAGAGTGATAAGGAGAATGAAGAGTAACACACTGATAAGGCTGCTAGGGAGGACAAGCGTGTGTGCGTGCGCGTGTGTTTGTGTGAGAGTGTGTTCATGAAGTTGCCTCTGTGTGTGCGTATAGGGTGGGGGGGGGTGGGGGTGGGGGGGGACTGGGATCACCTTGATGCAGTACACCGGCCCTCTTTGAAGTGCTTGGAGCCCAGCACGGCAAGCGCAGAGCCAACACTAAGCCTCGCAGCGAACAAAAAAAAAAAAGAAAACGAAAAAACACCCTGACGTCCCCGCAAAATCATAACCATATGAACCCAAGAATTTCCACCTTAAGGGAACGTGCCCCCACCCCTTGCTGTCTCCTTCCCTCCCTCCCTCCCTCCCTCCCTCCCTCCCTCTCTCCCTACCTTCATCCACCCCTCTCTCCTTCACTCGTCCATCTCCCAGGATGAGGCAGTAAGCAGTGATAACACAAAACAGGTTCTGAGGGGAGGAGGAGGAGGAGGAGGAGGGGGAGAAGAGCGGGGTTTTGCAAGCACACAAGCGTATACGGAGGAGATTGGAGAACAGGGGGGATTGTGTCCAAAAAGAAAGAAAAAAAACTGTGTTGCACGTTGCACAGAGCATGGGGCAGGACTGCCTAAAATGGAAGTTTCTCAGGCAAGGATCAAGAGATACGATGACCTTCACAGTTGACAGAGACTGAGAGACAGAGAAACAGAAAGGGGGGGTGTGTGTGTGTGTGTGGGGGGGGGGAGAGAGAGCGAGATAGAGAGACAGAGAGAAGGGTGGAAAAAAAGAGAGAAAGACAAATTCTGAATTTGGGATTGAATTTCGTTAAATTCCTGTAGCACTGCCACTAAAAGGAAGGCTGAGTGGTGCCTTTTTTTTCTCCTCGCTAAGGCCCCAGGAACCACCTGCAACTGGAAATGGTTTCCTGTCTTACACGAAATGCTGTTACACCCTAATCCACGTAATTACACCTCGTATGGCACATGTGCAAGTGCACATGTACAGTATACGACATTACAACGGTGGCTTCTTTGCTAAAGTGAGGATACGAATACCCCCCACATACACACACAAAACGCCCATGCTGATGTAGTTACTTGAATCAATAACTCAAGTCACTCCAACTAAAACGTGTGTCATTTCCTTCATCTAGATGAAGAACAATTCATACAGTACAGTATGCTGGTAACTACAGTGAACACGGATCCATATATCCACATGTTCGATCCCTCAGGTACAGTAGAGGATATGAATGGTATAAGTCTGGCACGGAAATCAACAACCACACACATGCAAATGAAGACGTGCACTCTCTCTCTCTCTCTCTCTCTCTCTCTCTCTCTCTCTCTCTCTCTCTCTCACCCGGGCATGCGCCGCCGCAACAAATTCCTGAATGCAACCCAAGATGAAGCCGGGACCACACTGTGCCCAGATGTCTGCTTATTTGAATAAAATGGCCCCATTGTGCCCCCAACCCATCTCACTTTCTCCTCTCTCTCTCTCTCTCTCTCTCTCTCTCTCTCTCCCAGGAGGAGAGACAGAAAGTAGAAGAGGGGAAATGGTTGGTGGTGTTGGAAGTGTTCTGTGCGTGCGTGCGTGCGTGCGTGCGTGCGTGCGTGCGTGCGTGCGTGCGTGCGTGCGTGCGTGCGTGCGTGCGTGCGTGCGTGCGTGCGTGCGTGCGTGCGTGCGTGCGTGCGTGCGGTTTGCAGTGTTAGCGGTTCCATCTGTGTGTGCTGGAAGCAGTGCGCAGTCAGGAAAACCACAGCTCATAAAAGGGGAGGCGGTTCAGTGTTGTACAAGGACAGAACATTACTGGGAATGTCGCTCAGGAAAACCCTGAGCCTGGACCCAAATGTGGGCTTATCTCTCTCTCTCTCTCTCTCTCTCTCTCTCTCTGTCTCTCTCTCTGTCTCTCTATCTCTCTCCCAGTCTGGAGCCACATGTGGGCTTACAGTCTGAGTTGTACAGTACTTGGTAGTGAGTTCGTACAGCAGGTTTTTTCAGTGTGCGACAACAGCACGCAACAAGGTATAACTCTGGCTTATCTCTGTCTCCATCCTACTCTCTGTCCCTATCTGTTTTCTGCTCTCTCTCTCTCTCTCTCTCTGTCTCTCTCTCTGTCTCTCTCTCTCTCTCTCTCTCTCTCTCTCTCTCTCTCTGTCCTCTTCTCTCTTCCCTTCTGCCTTTATCCCACTATTTAATTTTGACTTAGTAAGTGAAACGAGAGGAGGAGATCAAGAGATAGACAATGTGGAAGAGAGAGAGAGAGAGAGAGAGAGAGAGAGAGTATGAGAGAGAGTAGCCTAGAGAGAGAGAGAGAGAGAGAGTGAGAGAGGCACTGATGGCAATCCCATCTGTGGATGGAACAAGGGATGAGCGGTTGACAGGCAGAGAGAGACATGTGTAAGTGTGTGTGTGTGTGTGTGTGTGTGTGTGTGTGTGTGTGTGTGTGTGTGTGTGTGTGTGTGTGTGTGTGTGTGTGTGTGTGTGTGTGTGTGTGTGTGTGTGTGTGTGTGTGTGTGTGCGTGCGTGCGTTGGGCGGGTGGGGGGCATCTGGTCTGCATTGGCCGTGGGTCTGTCTTGAAACAGCCATGAGAGAGAGAGAGAGAGAGAGATGAGAAGATGCAGAGAGAGGGGGAGGACCAAGGACAGCTGAAGAGTGGAGGTGAAGTCTTGCCAAGGAGAGGAGTGAGGAGAGGAGACAAGGAGGCAGGAGAGAGTAGACTCTGGTATGTGGTACTATACACATGTGAATATGGTTCACTTTTTCACACGTTGTTTTGGGTTGGTTATGGTTGGGGTGGGTGGGGCATGGTATGCACGCACGCACGCATACATGCACACACACACAAGCACTCTGCGTACTGTACTCTATGTTCACATCCTGCATGTTTTGGTTGTGTTTGCAGTATTGCTTCATGTAGGCTACACAATGCCTAATGGATGTTTTATCCATTGGTTGTTGTTTTTATGCATTCATGTATTGTGCAGAAGACCATTTCAAATACAGTACACAAACAGCTGAAAGATACTTTCAGCTATATTTAATACAACTTGGAATATAAAGTGAAATTATTTGTTCAAAAGTTTCTAATGAATGGCCAATATAACAATGCAATTTCCTGTTATCGGACCGAACCGCGCTTGATAAAGTGAAGTGCGGCATCGAAGAGCGGCTGAAATATTTCTTTTTAAAGTATAAGAAAGTGGAATTTGGCGGAAAATTACCATGGTGGGTTTCTCAGGACAATCTCCTAATGGACTGTTTTACAGCGCCCCGATGTCAGGCCGTGGCGAGGACCATTGCGAAAAGGGCATTAAAGCACTTTTTTCAAATTAAAACGGCAGAATATGTGATGACAGGGAGCCATTCCAGTGTCCCTCGTGTGGCGCGCAGAATGGCTTTGCTGAGCACCTCCAAATACCTGTGGACTCATTAGCTTATTGCATGGATGCGTAGTTGATTGCAGTTGATTGTTTACAATGCATATATGCGTGCGTGCGTGCGCGCGTGTTTGTCCACGTGCAGAAATAAAATTTTATACGGCAATAGTAATTGACTGCACAAGTGCACTTGTAAGCTGTGAATATGTGTGTGTGTGTGTGTGTGTGTGTGTGTGTGTGTGTGTGTGTGTGTGTGTGTGTGTGTGTGTGTGCGTGTCCATGTGTCTGTTGTAGAGGTATACGTTTATGTGAGAGCAATCCATGTGAAGGTCAGCCTCAAAGGGTCTATAGAGGAATGAGAGAGAGAGAGAGAGCGAAAGAACAACAATCATTTATTTTAATGGCTATTGATGTTATGTATAATTCCTCCCCTTCACAAATCAAAATTTCAACCACTTGACGAGTCATTGAGTCTTTTATGCTATCGATTCATTTCCTCTGCTTAAACAGCCTATTACAATGGTAAATTGCAAAATGTACGCATATTTAGTCACGCCCGAGTGATATATTTACCCTTGTCATGTGGTGCGTGGTGAAGCGTGCATAGTCCGGGATCAAGTTAGCCTTTGGTGCTTGCATTAATTAATTCAACTATAGGTAAGAAGGAGCTAAATGAAAGTGCATGGTGACAAATGTAGAGGAATTAGAGGAATGAAATGTTATTGGTTTGATTCTAAACACGGTATATAGGGTGAGAATAATAATAGCTGTAATGTCATCAATGATGATGATAGTTTTGGCACTGCGACTCAAGACAAAAGGTCCGCTCACCATAGCATTAAAATGTCCAGCTATGGTTCTCTAGAACTATGTCTCACCACTGCACCGCAGTAATGTTTTTAAGAGAATGATGGTAAGAATGTTATGATGAATGTGCTGACAATGAGAATAAAGAGGACAAAGAAAAGGAGAATTTAAAGATGATCTTAAATCTGCTCTGCTGCTAGTGTCAACCTGGCATCCATACTGTATTTAGGGCATGTCAAGGCAACACACATTGCAAGCTTGCGAATCAGCCATTTTGCTAATATCATACGGCAAAGTATAATAGGAACCCCAGCATCGATATTCTGGGGCTTAACATTAGAAATAGCAGATCTACAAACTCTCTGTAAGCATGTGTAGAACAGCAATTTTTTTTGGCAAAGAGATTTGGTATACAGATAGAAAAAAGCGGTTCAGTTGCAACTCGGGTCCATTTTTACTGCAGGATAGAGGGTTTTAAGAATAGACGGTTTAAGAATAGAGGCTTTTAGTGGTTAGCGTAATCTCGTCCTCTCAGCCAAGCTGCCTGGAGGTCCAGAAGGACTGTGAGTCCTTGGCTCACCTCTGCCATGCGTGCAGACGGAGCAGCAGGTGTAGAGCTATGGGAAAACAGCCTGAGTATCTGGGTATGGAGAGAAGAGAACCAGAGCTCAGTGTAGACTATAGAGGCAGGCCAGTATACTGCAGATCCATTCTAGTAAGGCCACGCTCGCACACATACATTGTATGGTGGTAATGTGGATGAATATGAATTAGGATGGTTGAAAAGGCATTAGTTCAGTCCCGCTCAGTTCAGCTTCCTTCAGCAAGACACTGAAGTCCAATACCACACTGTAATATTGGACAGGGTTACAAATACATTTCTATTATTGCAAGGCCAAGCCTTTAAAACAGGGGGTTGAAATGAAATGAAATGATGATGATGATGATGACAAATAATACTGAAACATAAACGTGTCCTCTGATCCTAGCACGTGCTTGCTTGCTATAATGTTGATGATGTAATAATAATAGAGTCCATCACACTTATACATATTCTACAGCCAAACAGTATACTCTGTATGTAAATGTCTGTAAACTTTTTGGCATGCATTTGCCTGTGCTGTGTGTATATATGTTCATGTGTGTGTGTGTGTGTGTGTGTGTGTGTGTGTGTGTGTGTGTGTGTGTGTGTGTGTGTGTGTGTGTGTGTGTGTGTGTGTGTGTGTGTGTGTGTGTGTGTGTGTGTGTGTGTCAGTGGTCAGGCATCAGAGGCTTCTGCAGGACTTCATACTGTCAGACCAGTGTCCTGAGCTCTGTGGTGCGTCACTGACACCCACACACAGTGACACCCACACCCAAACCCACCCATGTCAGCACACACACAGACACACACACGCACACGCACACGCACGCGCGCGCGCACACACAGAGACACACACACGCACGCACGCACGCACGCACGCACGCACGCACGTACACACACAAACAGTGCATAGATCTTCAAACCGAGAAGAGGAAGGACTGATTTGAGACAAACTATGTGACTGCTGGATGATGGCAATGATACAGTCAAATTATAGTATAAACCTTACAATGTCTTTGTTGGTTGCAGACAACAACAAAAAAGGACTGTGACCTTTAAAATATAATAAATGTTTGTGTGTGTGTGTGTGTGTGTGTGTGTGTGTATATATATATATACTGTGTATATATATATATATATATATATATATATATATATATATATATATAATAAATAACCACCTGCAAACACACACAAACCTCTATATCACATCAAAAATAAATAACGTATTCAATTCACCACTCAACTGCTTTGCTCTAGTCTACCCTATATACATATACACATATATATGTACATCACCATTACCATCTGCATTTCCTCCACCCGTTCCATTCCATGCAGGCCACATAACTCAGAGAGGGAACCCCATTCTCTCTCTCTCTCTCCCCCTGACGCGCAGAGCGCAAGGCCCCGGAGGGTCCTCTATAGCGGCGGAGGCCCATGATTGAATTTCATAGTTATTTACGGGGCTAATAGGGCCTTTACAACCGCCGCTTGCCGTCCTCAACTGCCTGGCTGCGTCTCCCTCTTTGATGCCTCTGTTCTGGGGGAGAGATCTGGGGGATTTAGGCAGCATGCGTGACATGAGGACAAGCAGTAGCAGAGACAGTGGTGGTGGAGCAACGATGCTCCTCGCAGCTCCACGATTAGAACCAGCTGATAGAAAACAGGCTGGCTGGGGGGGGGGGGGGGCTGTGGTGTGGTACTGTGGAGTTGCTCAACACCACTGTGGCCTCTTCTCTTCTCCCAGTGGAGAGAACTGCAAGGAGTCGGGCGTGATTCGCCACGGCAGATTATAGTGAGATTAAATCGAAAGACGAATCAAAGGCAAAGTGTCTGATGGTGGTATGTTATGTTTTTTTTTATCTGTCCTAGGCTTTCTATGTCCCAAAACAGCTGATCGTGCACACAAATTACTCATAATTATATTACGAAATTATTTCCAATGAAAGTGTAATGAACTGAATGAATAATAAATAACCAACAATAAACATCTAGATGCATTAATACCTCGTGGAAATACGGCAATCTTCTGGTTTACAAATTAAGCATTGAAAAATTGCACCATAAAATATTTAAGATGCTTATTCCGGCAAATGCAGTATTTTAACTATAAGTAGTACTGCGTTGTCAGTAGTTATATAAACTGTACTTACTGTACTGTACTGTACTGTACTGTGTGTGTGTGTGTGTGTGTGTGTGTGTGTGTGTGTGTGTGTGTGTGTGTGTGTGTGTGTGTGTGTGTGTGTGTGTGTGTGTGCTTGCGCATGCAGGGGGTACTGAATCTGCAAGTGGTT
>NC_139702.1:54069433-54081933 GCF_964188405.1 Protomyctophum parallelum | reverse complement strand
CTTCAGAAACCCATTGTCAACAAGAGGCCAGAGCTCTTCTTTCCAACTCAACTTCCCAGAATTCCTGTGAGCAGACAGACAGCCGCTGCTTCCTGAAGACAGAGGGAATGTGGCTTGTTTTGACTGCAGGCCTCAATTACTCAATAGTAGCGCTGCACTCAGCCTGACCCCCAAAAGCTTTTAGCGGTGAGAGGTTAAGTGTCCAGACTTGACGGGGGTGTGTCTGGTGTGTGCGTGTGTGTGTGTGTGTGTGTGGTGTGTGTGCGCGCGCGCATGTACGTGCGTGCATGTATGTGTCCTAGGGTTAGTCTGCATGGCCTGATAAGACCAAACATTCATCAGCCACTTTTTAAAACAAACAGAAAGAGAAAGAAATCTTTAGAAAGTCGGCTACGGGAAGTACTCTTGAAACGACTCGCCTAACAACATGTTTCCCATTCTCCCGCTCCCGAATAATAAAAGACGTTGAAATGAAACGTGCAGCGTGCAGCTTCACATTGTCAGCCATTGGCCTGTGTTCTATGCTCAAGCAACATGTAGGAATGCATTTAACCGGATTCACATTGGACGACGACCGCTCCAAGACAAATACACCTTCCCATGAACACAGACCCGCCTTCCAAACCAATGCGCGCTCCAAGCCACAAGATTTCACGTTGACATGGATAGAGGACAGAGGAAAACAAGAAAGAAGGAAGGAGGAGTGAAATTTCACATGATTATTAATCTTCTTTGGCAGTCGTCTCTGTATTGGCCCGTTGTTATGCTTAAGACAAGAGAGTGATAAATCAAAATATTTACACAGAAAATCTCACAGTCCTTTTTGAGTCAAATCTGTTTTAAGTGGAAAAAAAACATTTGCCGTCTTGGCGTGTTCGAGAAATGGTCCAGCGAGTCCCACTATGGAAATAACACATTTTCCACTTATCGCCCATCCCCTCCCCCCCCTCTCCATCAAAACACATCACAATGTCATCTATTTTAGGATATTTCAAAGCAGAAAGACAACAACTCTGTAATCACCGAAATTACCAAATGAAAACACCAAAGTATAAAATGACCAAAAGGTTAACCAGGGCATTTATGTGATTCACCATTCATTTGTTTTGACAGTAGAATCATATTCATATTAGTTCTGCTCTGTGCATATAATACGTGTGTGGCTGCGAAAGATACCGTAAGACAAACGGAGAGACACTATCTGTCTTCAAACCAAACGACGATGAATTCATAGCCGGCACTGAATTTGTTATCTCATAAGGTCTTAACAGTATTTTTGCATGCCAGTGGAGAGACAATAACGGAGACAAAAGACTATGACTAAAATTAAATCAAAAAACATATGATGCAGGCGACCCATATTTCACCATGACAGAAACAGAGCTGAACTTCCAGGTGAGCGAGAAAGTCGGCAGTTCAGAGAACAAACGGACACACGACATCTACAGAATATTTCCACCCATATTACACTGTTACAGACGCACGGCAACCACTGCACTGTGGATCTGTGGTACTAAATCACCATGGCGTGAGCCAAAAAACACCCACACATCTGCAATGTACACATGTTAGACTGCAGCGCCACATGTTCCAGTCCGAGTACAAGTGCACTCTGCAAACTACAAACTGGGAGACGCAAATTTCCCAAAATGTGTACCCATTCCAGAGATTCTGAAGCAGTCTTATGCCAGATTGGTAGCCCTATCTGAAAAATGCTTTATGCCGGGGAAGAGAAGATTCGTCAATATGTTTAGAAAATACCCAATTAAGTTGACCTTTTCTTTTCTTTTCTTTTCTTTTCTTTTCTTTTCTTTTCTTTTCTTTTCTTTTCTTTTCTTTTCTTTTCTTCTATTCTATTCTATACCTGCCTGTGATGCAACACAGAAATAATACAAGCAGAATTGCATGTTCATGTGTAGCACAATGATTTGTTACATTAGTAGCATTAGCAACCCGTGGATTAAGCCGCTTTCCCATGGTTCAGGATCCCAACTATTCCGCTCATCTCCTAATATACCGGTTATGACCACTGCCAAATTCAAACACAAATTCCTCCACCCAGGTGTTGTAAAAACCAGATTAGCAACTGGAGGTGTCAAAGTGAACATGAGCTAATCTGAGATTAAACAGAACATTACACCAGCTCGTAATACGTCGCCCTACTGTTTGACACCGAAGGAGACAGGAGACAGAGATTATTTGACTTAATGCCTTTTTTTAAGCTCTCCAGGTGCCAGCGCCACAACCGCCCCCCACCCCCACCCCGTCCCCCGCATGAGAGGATTATACTTTGTGTCATGAGTGCAGGTGCAAATGGCAGTGAATGGCAGTGCACACTTCAGGCATTTCTTCCGTGCTTGTGATGTAATTCATGTTGAAAAAAAACCTGATGTGATGTTTAAAAGTGGAGGCAATTTGAACATTATTTATTTACCAGTTGTTAATGAGGGCTGAATTTGTCTGTCATTCTTCAAATGTTGAACCCCAGTAGCATACTTTCATGTGCATTAAAACAAAAATAAATAATAGTATCAGACACCCTAAGTTTAACAGACCATCACGCGACAACGCTCTTTTGAACGGAACATGTTAGAATCGAATGGAACTTAATGGAACAGAACACAATACCACTAAACAGAAACTTGACTGTTCGGCGTTTGGTAATTAACCACACAGCCCCAGCGGTGCTAACGACAGCAGATGTGTATTAAAGGGAACACAAATAGAAATATCAGACGCACTCCACTAAAGCAGACCCCCCCCCCCCTCTCTCTCCCCCACCCCCACCCTCACACACACATTTACGAGCTTGGGGTCTGCTGACAGCTGACGAGATAGTTAAGAGGCATCTAATGCAGCAATTAGAGCGTGCCACACTGTCTGTCTGTCTGTCTGTCTGTCTGGAGGGGCTGCTAGTGCTACTGCTGTTGTGACAAGGCTGCAGTTCTCTCTAATCACTGACTTATTACACGCTGGCTCCGCTAGCAGCACCCCTCATATCTGGCTGGGCCCATTAGGCCAGACAGCAGCATTAAGAAACATTATAAAGGACAGCGTATAACACTGCCATCCCCGCGCCACCCCTCCCTTCCCCTGCCGAAGAAAGCAAAGGATCAGTGAGTAAGTGTATGCGCGTACATACATACGCATTTCTGCATACCGTGTAAATGTTACAGAGAAAAGGAATTATTTTAATATATGTCGGCGGAGCGTTGAGGTGCACACGCAGCACTCTCTAGCACTTTGCACGTCCACATTCAGAGTGGATAATAAACAAGCATACTTTACACTATACAGTGTGTATACAGTCAAGTACTGCGTGCTGTTCTTTAGTGCTTTGTGAATTGCTTGCCAATTGCAGGAATGATCGTAATTTAAGTGATTGTACAATTATTGATAAGGAGGTAGAAAATACAAATGAAATGAAAAGAGAGGAAGATGTATAGGAGGACATTATTGTCACGATTCCTGTAAAGTTAAAACTTTAATATTATTCTCCCTCCCTCCCCTCTCTCTCTCTCGTTCTTTCCTTGAGCCTGTGGGATGTTTGTCTGGGGTTGTTTCTCCGGGGCTTGTAACCCGTGACCGGGCTGGGTTGGGTCAGGGACAAGCGTGGGCTTGGAGCCCCAAATGCTACATGTGCACATATTTTTGTCACAGCAGGCCGAGGACAAGGAGGAGTGTGTGTGTGTGTCTGTGTGTGTGTGTGTGTGTGTGTGTGTGTGTGTGTGTGTGTGTGTGTGTGTGTGTGTGTGTGTGTGTGTGTGTGTGTGTGTGTGTGTGTGTGTCTGTCTGGGGGGGAGCAGGCTGTGTGTTATCTGAGCACTGGCCAGATACACTGCATTAGTCACTATGTTAGAGTCTCGCCAGGGTTTCCTCTTTGGCCCAAATACTAAATGGGATGAAAAGGACAGAGCGAGAGAGAGAGACCGAGAGAGAGAGAGAGAGAGAGAGAGAGAGAGAGAGAGAGAGAGAGAGAGAGAGAGGCTGTCAAATCACTAGAAACCCGATCATTCAGAGGAAAACAAAATAACAACAGGACTAAGCATAGAAAAAGACAGCAATGCACAGAGCAATATAATCAGCATTTCAATTGACACATGCTCAGCCACTCCTTATCTGTTCCAAGTGTGTGTGTGTGTGTGTGTGTGTGTGTGTGTGTGTGTGTGTGTGTGTGTGTGTGTGTGCGCGCGCGCGCGCCTGTGCGTGCGTGTCTCACTGTTAGCCTTTTGTTTAGCTAGAGTCTTGATGTTTAATGGATGTTTGTTTTGGCCAGTGAAACGCTGTCCCAGCCCCTTTATATAAACAGTGACAGGCAGCGGTGGCCAACACCAGAGCAGACTCTCAATTAAAACAGTGTAACTGGGACACATAGACTCAGGATATGAGCTACAGCACAGCACACTGCGGCGGAGGCTATATAGACATTACAATGCTCTGTGCACTGTGAAAGTTCCTGGCTGAGACTTGTATAGGGTCCTTATCAAATGAAATACTGCGCTACTCTACACCAGTGGTTTTCAACCCATTTCATATCGGCTTTTGAGCCACGGACCACCACTTTGACTTTCTCAGACCCAAAACTAAAGAATTCTATTGTCGTTTGATAGGATTTGTCTATACAATTGATGTTGGTATACCATTAGGAGAGATAACAGGCAAATGTTTAAATAACCATTATTTTATATTCACTATTTCATTTTCCGCTCCCAAGAGTTAAAGATATACCATAATAAGGGTCCTTTTTTGTTACCATTACCAACTCTCCATCATTTAGCTGCAGGGGACCACCTGGAACCCTCTCAAGGACCACTAGTGTTCCCCGGACCACTGGTTGAAAACCACTGCTCTACACAGTCAAATCCACAGTTTTACGTTTAAAACGTTCAAACTATACTTGCTCAGTTGTTGTTGTTTTTGTGTCACTTTGAACCTAATGTCCCTATTTCGGGCATGTCATAAAACACAAAAAAAGTTTATATATTTTTTTATACTAAAGTTCACAAATACTGGATTGCTAGTATAGACAGCTATAGACCCCAGGGCGAGTCTCCGTCGAGGGCTTAAGAGATCACAGACTTGGTTTTACATGTCATACCATTATGCTACTGAACTCAATAGTGTCCACCTGTGCTTTCTTTGGCTTGAAAGGTCAGAGCAGGTCCAGGTGGCAGTGTGCTGGACTCTGTATAGGTCTCAATCAATGCTCTTAGATAAAAGTACACTATAGTCCAGTCCCTTTGACCAAACCTAGACTATTTACACCTCAGCCATGCTGTTTTGGCCGTCAGGAATCCATTCGCCATGCATTCATTCCAATAGCATGTCATGTCATTTGTTTTAATAAATTGTAGTTTTATTTTTTGTAATTAACATTTTATTAGTATTCCTAATATTTATTGTATAGGTTCAGCTAATCCAAACTAAGCAAAATTTAATCAAAATGACTTCATCTTAACCGCAAATGTCAGGTTACACTTTTTGTGAGGTTGTTATCGTCCATCGTCTTCCAGAAGCAGCCTCCTGCCTGCATGGCATGCTCCCCTGCAGTAGCCTATACTGCACTGTAATGTAGCTGCTAGCACGCGGAGCCCTGCAGCACAACGCATGCAGCAGGGCCAGCTGTTGGAGGCTGGCTGAGTATTGTTCTTTCTGCTTTAATTGAAACCTTTAGCATGTTCAACACGGAGCCACAGACCACAGCTCTTGTTTGGTGAGTTAAGCAAAGCCGAGGTCTAAATGAAAACCCTGTGTGTAGTGTACAGGGTGTGTGTGCGTGCATGCGTGCTTATAGGCGCTTTCATGAGTGTGTGTGTGCGTGTGTGTGTGCGTGTGCGTGTGCGCGCGCGTGCACGTGCGTGCGTCTGTGCGTGCATGCGTGCGTGCGTGCCTGCAGCAGCCTCAGATCTGAATTTGTGTCTGCTTAGGGTCAGTGTAAAACACTGGGAGCATCTTGTCCTCTCTTCCACCCACAAGATATTATCTCATCCATGAGTTAGCTGCTGAAACGCTGTCAATTTCCTGCCAGAAAATGTGCGGACAACGTGTGCGAGGCAAAAAAAGAAAAGAGGCTATACGAAATGGAGCCGCAGCAGCATCGCGTGTCATAAACTGGGGCCCTGGCTCCGACAGATAGCTCAGGACTTCACAGTGTCCATATTGAAACCAGGTGACAAATAAAACGTCTGCTGGATAAAGAAAGCCTTTGTAGTCGGGAGACGCAGCACGCCACAAAAATTCTAAGGGGAGTAAACCGCTTTACGCCAAGGCTAATTTTTGCTTGTTTTGACTTTATGCGTCGGGTTTCGACTTGAAAAACGGTCCCTCTGCATGCCTATGCCTCACAAAGTACTACAAAATAAACAATGATTAATCATTGTGTGCGCACCGACTTCAGTGGCATGGAGAGGAGAGGAGAGGAGAGGAGAGGAGAGGAGAGGAGAGGAGAGGAGAGGAGAGGAGAGGAGAGGAGAGGAGAGGAGAGGAGAGGAGAGGAGAGGAGAGGAGAGGAGAGGAGAGGAGAGGAGAGGAAGATAAAAGTGAAATCCCCCGTAGAGATCCCCCCCCCTCTGTCATGTCAGCTCTGGTCTTTGAGCCGTACTGTAGGCAGTCATAGAGCCAGAGGTCCCTGTCCTGTCCTGTCCTGTCCTGTCCTGTCCTGTCCTGTCCTGTCCTGTCCTGTCCTGTCCTGTCCTGTCCTGTCCTGTCCTGTCCTGTCCTGTCCTGTCCTGTCCTGTCCTGTCCTGTCCTGTCCTGTCCTGTCCTGTCCTGTCCTGTCTCTGTCCTGTCCTGTCCTGTCCTGTGTGCAGCTGTGCGTCTGGGCACTGACACGGGGCAGAGGGACCAGAGCTATGCTAATGGGAACCAAATGGGGCGTGAGTCCCCAGTGGATTCACAGAGGACCAACGAGACGCAGGAGAAGAGAAGAGAGGCATGTGTTTTCATGTATTCATGACGGAGACATGGGACCCCCCCCCTCTCTCTCTCTCTGAAAGTACATTTTTCTTCCTTTCTTTCTTTCTTTCTTTCTTCCTTTCTTTCTTTCTTTCTTTCTTTCTTTCTTTCTTTCTTTCTTTCTATAATAGTTTTTATGCATGCTATTTTTTTTTCCTTCTTGATCCGATCTGAGACCTATTCTCTTCACGGGACTCCAAAGCTGCTTTCCATTCGACAGGTTCTGGGACATTCCGTAGTATTATCGATGAGTGAAATGGCTCTCAGATCAAGATAAAGAGAAGAAAACGGCACACATAATAAAATAAAACTATTATACAGAGTTTACTTATAAAGCTCTTGCACTGCAAAGAAATATAAATAGATTACCGCGCACAACTGCTTTGCTCGGTCCAAGCAACGAGGGACCCAAACAAAAATCCTTGAATTAAAGCAACCATGCATGCATGTGAAAAGGGAGAGGACTAGCCGGGCGACATGGAGTCAGATGAATGTCAGATGTTTGGCCACAGCCCTGGCAGTTCTTGTTGCACCTCGTACACTCACACACACCAGATCACATCACATCCGAGGGCCAGCTGTGACAGCACACAGTGCTGTCAAAAAATAAAGAGGAAAAAAGGTGGGGGGGGTTGGACTCTATATAGTCTTCCCAGAATTCCCTTGGGGGCCACTGCTGTGCGTTCTATTCCTGATGCCCCTAACAGACGGCGGCCGGCAGGGAGGCAGATGACTGGCCACAGTCTGAGTCCTGGAGGTGGCAGTAGAAGACGTGACAGGGCGACAGTGTTTAGTCTGGCTGGCTGCAGGAGTCAGCTGAGTCAGTGTGTCTCACTACGCAGTTGCCAGTGGCACTATAGTCTGTGAGTCACCGTTGTCATCCAGCACTATACAGCTCCAGGACTGAACTATTAGTTCATATCATCATGCAGAAAACGACTGTCCAAAGCAGTAAATCTTCAGGAAATGGAAGAAAAATGAGTTCCAAAGGATCCAATATAGTTATTAGTCATAAGCTCTTGTTAATACCTTTCATTGGTTAAATATTTATGAAAAACCCATGGGCAGACGTAATCAATTTCAACCTACTATTTTAGGCATTGGTATTATATGCAAAAGCACACTGTGACCATGTGGTTATTTCTACTACTTTCTTGTAGACACTGTCATACAACAAAGTATAAAACAGGCCAATAATTCATGCAAAAACATAAATATGAAAATAAGGAGATGCAAGGTTATATATTATAAACCCATGACAAAGGATCCCTATCAGTACTACAGTGCATAATAGCAGTGGCACCATCACAGCTTAAAAAAGCTGTACTTAAATACTGACATCTGTCCTTTCGAAGGACAGATGTCCGCCGAAGGACACCTCACCACTCTCCAACTTTCTCTCCACCGCGGCAGGACTGAGTCACCGAGAACAAAATCAAGCCCCCATGACAACAGCTCTCCCTCCCACTCAATAAACATGCGAGCGAAATCTGATCGATGACGACCCCCGCCTTCCCATCGCAGTCTGACTCAACCAGTATATGATAAGAGTGTCCGTTGCATGCGCGTGCTGCGGGACAGTCATGCTTGTTTATGGAGCGGGGGGGGATACGGGGCCCAGCTGGACACGCTATTGTGAAACAACCGGGGAGACAGAGAGAGAGAGAGAGAGAGAGGGAGGGAGGGAGATGGAGAGAGACCAGGAGAAAGAGGAGCGGAGACATTGGGAAGAGAGAGAAACGAGGGACGAGGAACGCCATATCACGATCACAGCTAGTAACGCCATTCTATGATCTTTCCCCCCGTCTCTGGCTTTCCCCCACGGAAGTAATGTACAGCGATCTACAGTACAGTGGATCTCTAGCGTATTGTAAAAAAGCAGACGGTGCGATGTCGCTTCAAACGCTGACTGTCCTCCATGCAGGCCCAGCAGCGCTCTCTCTCCGTATATACCCTCTCTGGCTGCAGTGGCTATACACGACGGTCCCATGAGGCATGCAGGAAGGAATCGGCGTTCTGAAGCACTGACCCTAACCCAGCTGGGTGGGTGTGCTTTACAGCGACAACATGCACTGCTTGTGATGCGTGCACCGCGTATTTAAAGAACAGAGAGAGAGCGGCGCTAACAAATAGCTGACCCTTAACCCACTCACTTCCACGTGTATAGCGCCGCTACATGTTATTACATGAAATCATGTTATTATTACTGTATACCGTATATGCGCAATACATATACTGCACTTAGCCCATTCTGACCGGGCACCCATTTTGGTGTCATGTCATGAAAAATAGCAGATCTACAAGCTCATATCGCGCCACCGAGTGGCGCGATACGAGCTTGTAGGTCTGCTATTTTTGAAAAATCGAAGAACGACTGACATAGAAACATAGCTTTTTCAGAAAACTGTCAGGATGTAGAAGACATTTTTAGAATCTGATCTCAGGTCAGAATGGGTTAGGGATTGGATGGAGCAACGGTCTCCACCATCCTTTGTGTGAGACAGCAAGCACCCCCCCCCCCCCCCGCCCCCCCCCCCCCCCCCCCCCCACCCCCCCCCCCCCCCCACCACACACACACACACACACACACACACACACACGTCTCTCCTCTCACATGCTTTCCTCAAAGCAAAGGCTAGAGATCAAACTGCCTGGCCAACGACACATCTCTGGGTCCACGAGACACGAGACACGAGACCAGCATCAAAGACGCGGCGTCTGGGGGAGCACAGCGAGGCATGGAGAGAGTCAGGTAAAAGATGGACGAGGTGGAAGGGATGGAGGGGACGCCAGGGAGAGGGATGGAGGACCTACAGTTACAGCCATGGACGGGAAGGAAGGATGTGCCGGGCAGGTTGTGGACTGGTTGTAAAGGAGGACAGAACAAAGCAGAGAGGGGGGGGTGTTAGGGTGACTGGGGGAGCATGAGGGGGGAATATGGGAGAGGAGACCTGGCACAATTCTGCTCCTCATAAAGGTCAGCTCAACTTTCACATGACAGGCTGTGCTGTATCTCTGCGGAAACAGGATAATATCCATTCTGACCTGAGATCAGATTCATACGAGGTTTCCACTGGACACACACTGGTCTGATTGACCCATTCTGACCTGAGATCAGATTCTAAAAATGTCAGTGGTTCTTTGATTTAAAAAAAATAGCAGACCTACAAGCTCGTAGCGCGCCACTCGGTGGCGCGCTATGAGCTTGTAGATCTGCTATTTTTCAATAGCGACACCAAAATGGGTTCCCGTTCAGAATGAGATAATAATAATGCCTATAATAATGTCAATTAATTAATGAGTTGATGCCATGATAGTACCATATCGTTTTGCTCAGGCCTGCACAATCACAAAGGCTGGAAAATCTTCGTTGGGTCTCATCTTATTTAATTGTTTGATTCATTAAACGTGTTATAGCCAAGGCATAGATATTACTATGAAATAATTATGTTAACGGCTATAATTTATCATTCTGGTCTCCTTCATCAGGGGAAATATATTTTTAACCGTAATTGTACGGGAGAGAAAAGGGCAAAAGTGGGCACGCATATCTTAGTATAGAAACTGCATGCCAGCTCCCATGTCACTATACTGTCACCTGTGCACGCACACGCACACACGCACACGCACGCGCACGCACACGCACGCACGCACACGCACACACACACACACACACACACACACACACACACACACACACATATGTTCTGCACAACAGTGTGGTGTAAATGAAAATAACAGAGGCAGCAGCGCAGTGCATGCAAATATCACAGAGGGTGACGTGCGTCACACTCAGAGGTTCCAGAGGTTGTTTCCAGGGGCTGACACGACCACACAGTGAGGAGAGAGAGAGAGAGAGAGAGAGAGAGAGAGAGAGAGAGAGAGAGAGAGAGAGAGAGGAATGATGACGAACAGGAGATTTATCCCATTTACTTTTCATTCATTAATATATTTCCATATATATCTTTTTTTTTTCAAAATATGTTTTTAATAAAATTATGAAAATAATTGTAAAAATCTTAAAAAAAGAAAAAAGTACTGAAAATTGCCTGTGTAGAAAGAAAGAAAGAAAGAACAAAAGTATTTTAAATGAATATAAGTCTAATCAAAAAGCTGAATAAATATTCCAGTACAAAAGTACAAGAGCAAAGTATGAAGAAGAAGAAGGAAAATATAGAGGAAATAGAAGTGGACACTTGTTGGCAGGATGGAGAAAGTTGTGTGTGTGTGTGTGTGTGTGTGTGTGTGTGTGTGTGTGTGTGTGTGTGTGTGCGCGCAGCACTGCATGCGCACACATAAAGATATGGAGAGAAGGAAACAGCACATGCTTTTGGTCATTTCTCATACAAACAACCCCCCAACACAAGTGCACGCACGCACGCACGCACACACACACACACACACACACACACACGCACACACACACACGCACACACACACTGTATGCAGGGAGGTATTAGTCAGAGCCTAAGCATCTCGTACCCGCGCCGACCCCGCTCCATGAGGCGGGACGGGGACGTCTCCATGGCGATGGCTGGTTGCCGCGGACACGCGCTGTGACGCTTGACGGGAATGTGACGACAGGCGACTGGGACCAGACACGCACGCACGCACACACACACGCACACACGCACCACGCACACACGCCACCGCCCCTAAATGCACCTTCAGTCATCACACTATAGTCTACAGGGTGGAATGACTTTAGCGTCTGCACTTCACTGCCCACACACATACTGTAGCCTATACACACACACACGCACTCACACACACACACACACACACACTCACACACTCACACACACACACTGAAATCCCCTACTCAAACTAGCCTCCAGCCAGAGATTTCTTGGAAGAGCTCCTGGACTTAATCTAGCAAATAGCTCTATATTTTCTCTGACCGTCGTCAACGCCAAAAAGTCCTTGTACTAATTATATGTAAGCAATCTGCAAATTATAGTGTGCGTGGCCGTTTTTTTTTCACCTAGATCGGACGGATACGGTATATTGATTGTCCCGTTTTCAGACTGGGGGCCTATAATGTTATTATTTGTTTTTGCGTAAACCGCACGTTAACATGCGTGTTGACTTGTAAGCAACTGGGCCTCCGCGCCGCACAGCTGCAAAAGCAACAAGCAACGCCGATAAAATAAATATATCACTATGAAACCCGGGTTGGCATATACGAGCACTGTACACACAACACAGCAAAAGAAATACATAAATAATACATAATTACCCAAACAGAAAGAAATTGAGTTATCGCCTTCTATAGTCACATGTGTATGTGTGCACATGGTACAACCTGTGTTGTTGTACCATGTGGGTCGAGTACCTCAGCCAGCATGGTGAGAATGCTGCTCCACAGACACACCGTATCCCCTGCATTAGGCAACAGTAGTCCAACAGAGAGGTGCAGCTTCCATTACTGACCACAGTAAATACACTGACCACTGACAGGCAGAGAGTCAGAGAGAGAGAGACGGAGAGAGAGAGAGAGAGAGAGAGAGAGAGGCTGCTTTCAAGTCCTGGTTACATTCCTGCAG
>NC_139702.1:54057751-54067751 GCF_964188405.1 Protomyctophum parallelum | reverse complement strand
GAGAGAGAGAGAGGACAAAAACAATATTGTTTTGATATGAAAGAAAGTTGTACAAACTAAATAGTAAATGCCCCCCCCCCGTGCTAATTAAACAATTTATAGCTTTTAGAGTATACAAATTAAACTAATTATGGACCCTATACGAGTCTCATTTGTTCTCATTTGTACACTTTGAGGATTAAATGAACACTGAGGATTTCTTTATCGTGTACACTAACTACAGACACACCATAATGGTGCTCTGTCTGGACCCTGCCGGGTCAGTGATCCTCTCCTCTCAGAGCCCGTGACCATGTGACGCACGCTCCCTCTCTTGAGTCATTAACGCTGACAAATTGTGACAGACTATTTTTTTACTGCCACCCAGTCACAGGAAACAACGCGGTGTGGCACAGGAGTTAACGACATGTTGGCATGTTTGCTCTCTCTCTCTCTCTCTCTCTCTCCCCTCATCTCTCTTTTCCCCGTACTCCTCCAATTCTTCCACCCTTACAGCCCACCATTGCAGATCCCCCCCCCCCCCCCGCTGCCCCAACACACACACACACACACACACACACACACACACACACATATTTATAATTAACCACATCCTAACAATAACACGGCCAGTACTCAGCGCAAAACACGGCGGGTCTGGTCTAATGAATCACATGCCTTTACACGCTGAAATGACCAGTAAGTGTTACCAGCTGCGACACTCTCTCTCTCTCACCCCCCCCCCACCCCCCCCCCTGCATGTCTCTCCCAGTCTGTGTCTCCGTTTCCATCACTATCTCTCTCCCTGGCTTGCTCTGTGTCTCTCTGCTTGGCAGTGGCTTTGAGGTCTTGGGGGTACAGGGTAAGGAAAGGGGGGGGGGGGGGGGGTAGGGCAGACATATCTGACTGCAGCTGCACTGGGAGAGAGAGAGAGAGAGAGAGAGAGAGAGAGAGAGGTGTGTGGGGGGGGGGGAGAAGAGAGGAAGAGACCACAAGACTTGATGTTTCCAGCTGCCTTTCTCAGGGGTTCGGTTTTCTCTCTCTCTCTCTCTCTCTCTCTCTCTCTCTCTCTCTCTCTCTTTTGGTGTTTTTCGGAAAGCCCTTCTGGTCCTATCGTACTTGACAAATCACACACACACACACACCCACACACACACACACACACACACACACACATAAAGATATGCATGTGCACAGACGCACACTGATCCACCTCCCCTTAGGTCCCTCACGTTCGGCCATTTTTGTTTGGACAGGGCTCAGGAGTTCCAGAAAAGCTCTCTCAGATGTGCTGAAGTAAGGGAAAAACAAAACAAACTGGCCCTCAAACACACACACACACACACACACACACACACACACACACACACACGCACGCACGCACAGACGCACGCATGCACACACACACACACACATACACAAACCACACTTACAGTACAAGCCAACATGCAGTATGTACACTGCTGTGCAATCACACACCAACATCTCTCTCTCTCTCTCTCTCTCTCTCTCTCTCTCTCTCTCACACACACACACACACACACACACACACACACACACAAGCATGTGTACATTCACATGTGTGAATGCCAGTAGATCTGCCTCAACAGGGAACAAATTTGCAAGGAGAGAAATAAGGGGGATGTACATTTTTCTTCACAGAGGTGGGTAGTCACCCATGGAAGGCACGCATTCCTTCGGACACCGTTTGTGCGTGCGTGCGTGCGTGACTGTGCGTGCCCCAGTGCAGGATCCCAGCGGCAGGGTGAGCCATAGCCTACCTCGACATGTGTTACCTCTTTGCGATATTGACTTTGTTACAGCTAGACGAGTGGGAGAGCAGAGCCAAGGGCCAGGGACTTGCACCTCCGGGGGCCCCCGGGCTCCGCTCTGAGAGAAAACAAACGCCACGATGAAGCATGAAAATAGAAAACACAGCACCAATAGAAATCCATAAGTCCGATAAAATAAACGACAAAATCCCCCCTGCCCACCTCCCTTGAACTCCTCATCAGCTCCCCCCGGAGCTGTGTTTCTCCACCAGCGGTTTGGGAACTGAAATTGGCCCGTGTGTTGCTCTGATATACAGTAGGGTCACGGCCCAATGAGAAACTTTAGACAAAAATAGTTATTTTATAGGGCTGTGCTTCCCAAACGTTCTCATGTCAAGGACCCCCAAAATGACACCCCATTGCGGACACCCCATTTGAAAATATACGCCAAGGACCCCCATGAGAGAATAGTTTTATACAGCAATGAATCTCAACTATTTTATTTTCAAGGACCCCCCCCAGTTTGATCTGCAACAGGCTACGGACCCCCATTTAATGGCATTTCTACCCCAATTTATATAGTAAAATCAATGTTAATTTAACTCCATTAACTCCATTTTGTACACTTCCAAACTATCATTTAGCTGGGGACCCCCTGGAACTCCCTCAAGGACCCCTGGGGGTTCCCGGACCCCACTTTGGGACCCCACACTGATATATAGGGTAACACCAAATGTGGGTCCCATGCAGCGTTGAATCTCCCTTGAGAGCCACTGATCTGAAGGCATGCAGGGGGGGGGACTTTCGCACCATGCTCTCACGATTAGGCATGTTATTCATGCGATTCCATTTCCGCGCAACACCGCTTTACAAAGCCGCTGGATTTGGCAGCGGAGCTGGTGTTGGCCCACCTTGCTATACCTCTCTGAGCACATGCAGCCCATAATATTCCCTGGAGTCAACCTCTCCACCTTCTTTAATCATCACTCATCCGTGTCAAACGGGGCCCAGAGAGTTCGTGCATGCAAACTTAACCCAAGATCTTGCCAACTGTCAAGTCTTCAAGTCGAATAATTTACAAATGATTGTACATAATTCCCAGATTCTTAAGAAATTGGGGAGGGGGGCGGGGGGGGAGGGGGATAACGGAATACAAAGTCAAATCCTCAGTGCACATTTAAGGCCTTTTCAGGCCTTGGTATTTATATACAATTTCAATGAGAGACATCAGGAGACACGCAGAGAAGATGTTTTCGTGCTATACGCGTCCTGCTCGTGCAGACGCTGATCCAGGCAAGAATGCCTGTGCCGCTCGGTCGTCTCCCCCCCCCACCACCCCGTCTGAAACAGCCTATATGCTTTTCTAACTCAAATGTGCATGATTTGTACACTTCTCTTAAGTTAAGTATTTTCAAGGGGATGTGTGTCTTTGAGAAGAACACTTGAATTTGGGATGAGGCAGACAAAGAGCGCGCTGCGCTGAAGCGGTACAGTGCTGTGCAGTGCATTGTTTGGTGGACGGTTTGAGAGCAGAGAGCAGAGATTGATTGCATGGGCCTTTCTTCATTCCTCGCAGCGGCAGTCCCTTGTTGTCTCCTCTCTTTCCCCCAGTGATGACTTTACTAATACATTTGAATAATGAAGGCGAGTCATTTAAATATTCCCTCTGTATTTCCCTCTGTATTTGAAAAAAAAATGTTTTTACACGATGCAGCAATATTAGCCATGTTAATTGGGCTCTTTGGACTTTCCCAATAGAAAGACTAAATTAATTACTTATGATCTGAAATAATTACAACTGTTTCACATGGCGCTGTTGATTCGGACTCGTGCTTTTTAAATTCCGTTTCTTTGTTGACCCGTTCTGTGTGTATGTGTGTGCGTGCGTGAGTGCGCATGTGTGTGTGTGTGTGTGTGTTTCTGGCTGTGAAATAGCATGTTTGCATTTCCATATGCGTGTGTGTGAGGACATTAACAGTGGGAGCAGCCACTAGCTTGTGTTAGATCTAATGAAGGCTGAGACGGGAACAAAATGCTTTGACATCCTCTCCATGTTTCATGGCTGACTCTGGAGAGTCCTTCTGCAATATTCATCCCTCTCTCCTCATACTAATCAGCCACTACGGTATTGACTGTTTGTGCTTGCAAAGTGACTCACATTACACTGATGTTTGTGCTGCGAGCGCACGCACGCACACACGCACGCACAGCCCCGCTAAGCGCAACGCGTCTTTGATGCCCCAATGTGCCAGTGCACCCCAGAAGAGCTGTGCATGTGTGTCTGCGTGCGTGCGTGCGTGCGTGTACACTTGCATGTGATATGTTTATTAAAGTGTACCCAACACCAATGGAGCTTTGAAGTACTACATTTTATTTAGCTGTTGGCTATTTTTTTATCTCGAAGGGGAAAATAAAGTGTATCAGCGCATTTTCTCCAAAAGTAATATACATGGGTAAACATGAGACTTCAGAGTGTGAGGCAATGGGGGAGACAATAATCTGCATGACTAGTGATCAGGGGCTAAATGAGACTGTGTATGTCTCTGTAAGCAGTGTGTGTGTGTGTGTGTGTGTGTGTGTGTGTGTGTGTGTGTGTGTGTGCGTGCGTGTGCGTGTGTGTGAGAGCGAGCGCTGCTGACAGAGAGGCCTGCTGATGCCAGGCTTCGGCCCACCCCTTGAAGTGGAAATGAGCTTCCTCGGTCTTGTAACTAGTCCATTCTCACATAGTCAGCAAACTCCACCAGTCAGCCAGCCAGACGCGCGCATGCACGCACACACACACACACACACACACACACACACACACACACACACACACACACACACCGAAGTCTCTAATCATCCACCCACCCACCTCTGGAGGAACACGCCACCACACCTATACAGTATATGAGACGGAAAGGATCGTCTCATATTTTTGGACTGCAGTTATTTTCTGCCCCGTGGAGGTGAGGTGAAGGGGCTAACATGTCTGCTGTCTGATTTGGACAAGGTCATATACACGCTTTCACACAATCCAGCCAGCCCCGACTGCATTGGCAGGAAACTGAAACTAGGAAAATAACAAGAACAAAAAAGCGAATACAGATTGTAGGTTTCACATGTCTAAATTCTTCACGACATAATGTCTAATTATCTATAAACTGTAGATAAATCTCTTGGACAATCACTTACTCTGAAGAAAATGTAATGAAGATGAATTATGTGAGCGTGTCCTTTATTTTAGGATCCGCCGCTTTTTGGTTCTAAATGGTTTTCTTAAGACATCTGATCAAATCTCCTCTGCAAATGTTATCAAGTCATCTCAACTATTCCAATTGTCATTGCGGTTTCCATTTGTTGGCAGGTAATGCGAAAGAGATCGCTGGCCAAGACGGAGACAAAATGTTAGTGCAATGGGAATGTCTGTGAGCTAAATTCTCAGCGGCCAACAGCCTCGGACACTGCCAGAGAGTCGCTGACAGGATGTGTTACTCTGTTAATAATGATGGTGGAAAGACCAGGCCTTTGCAGTGCATTACCTTTCACTGCAATTTATTGAACTGTTCCTTTTTTATTTCTATAGGGGGGGATTTTTGCATAACAGACAAGCTATCAGTCTGAGGAAAACTGCCGTGGGGATGTCTGTGTCTGTCTGTCTGTCTGCGTGCACGCATTACGCATGAGCATGTCTGCATGTACGACTTTCACAGCTTTAGCCGTTACATTCAGAACTGAAGTACTGAAAGTATTACTACCAGTAAGACGCCTGGGGGAGAGACGTAAGGTTGCGTGCACTGGCCATATATATGGACAGGTCATGGAGATTTAAGGGTGGCAGCGGTAGCAGTGTTTTGAGTGTACAGGGTTTGATGAGGGCACAGGTAGGGCCGGGCCTTAATTTTCAGGCCTGTTGAGAACTCTAGTTTTCGCCAGCTGCCGGGCACGGCTGCACTAATAACTTTGGGGCAGGCCCGTCTAGAGTTTGAATGAACAGGTATCAGTCAAAAGGGAGACATATAAGAGGAAGGATGGACGGGGAAGGATCAACATATGGAATGTCAGAACAGGTTCTGACATATATCCATATACTAATATTGATGACATCAGGGATCTCCATATACGGGCTTAATTGCGACAGCAGGTCGCATTTACTATAATCCATGATTTTAATTTACTATCATCCCTGATGATGTCATAGTGATGTCACGAGACCTGGGCACAATATATGGGGGCTTACCCCATGTATGGGGATTAATATTGTGGCTTTTAACTTTGATTACAAAAGTGACTGTAGTATTAGTCACAGTAGAAGTAATATTAGCAGTGGTAGTTGGTTGTTGTGACCGTAGGTCGCATTTGCTATGAAAACCTGCATCTCCCGTCCGTTAGTTAGTTAGTCACCCATGCCTCCATATATGGTCATATGGCGTGTGTGTGTGTGTGTGTGTGTGTGTGTGTGTGTGTCTCTCTAAGCAAGCCCGTCTAGAAGGGCGTCTCTAAGCAGCCCGAGGTGCAGGGGAGAAGGGCGGGGTGCGGGGTGTGACAGCTGTACGCTGTTGCCGTAGCGATAGGCATCATCGGCTTGCCGCTGCCTAATTGGTCCGCGGCAGCTCCTCGGAGTGGCCTTGCTAATTAATTACAAAGGCAGTGGAGCTGAAATTTTTAATCAGAACACCAGGCTCTGGAAGCAAGGGAGGAAAAAAACCCATATATATCACCCCATCAGTCCATGTAATCCACCTGACACTGATCTCCCAAGCTGTCATACGGACCAAGGTGTGTGTGTGTGTGTGTGTGTGTGTGTGTGTGTGTGTGTGTGTGTGTGTGTGTGTGTGTGTGTGTGTGTGTGTGTGTGTTCAATGTGTGTGAGTTATATGTTCAGGCAGTTGCATGATCTGACTGGGGAATAAGTATAAGATCTATATACCAGCAGGATTCATTTTAATCATTTTAATCCCAAGAATTTGAGGAATTCTTCAACTGAGTGTGTGGTATGTATACCCCCAGTAATACAGTCTGATCTTATATTAGGCTGAGAGCCCTGAGTTGTGTAATAGTTGCGTGTGTGTGTGTGTGTGTGTGTGTGTGTGTGTGTGTGTGTGTGTGTGTGTGTGTGTGTGTGTGTGTGTGCATGTGCGACTGTGCGTGCGGTGTGCGTTACGCATCATGGTCATTGTTGACAACTCCTGTGATCACGTAAATGTGAGGTGGGATTTCAATGCAGAGACTTCAGCACTAAAGCACACACTGTACATGCTGACAGCATGGACACAAAGACCTCAACCCCGGGCCGTTCACTGGGCGGACTGAGTCAGCCCTCTGTGTGTGAGTGTGTTTGTGTGTGAGCGTGTCTGTGTGTGTGAGCGTGTCTGTGTGTGTGAGCGTGTCTGAGTGTGGTGTGTATGTGTGTGGTGTGTATGTGATCATGTGTGCACAATGGTAACGGTGTCCAGTTCCCCCGCACTTCAAAAAACACTCAAAATTCCCTCTCCAAAGTGAAAGCAAAATATTATTTCTCCTTCTTATCCTGATCTATACTTAACTAATTAAAAACAGTCACTTAAGCCAGTCCTTTCGTTATTTCCCCTGAAGAAGCCCTGTGTATGCGTGCGTGTGTTCGTGTGTGTGTGTAATCATAAACGCTCATAAAGAAATGACAGAAGCAGAGGTTCCAGGGTTTAGTGTTTCTTCCTTTTCGGAGAAGAGTGAAGACGACTCTGAAAAGGCTGTGTTTTCGCACCACTTCGGGGACCGGCCCCCTGTCCCAGAGCTGTACGCGGTGCTGCGCACCACAATGATTTGCGGTGAAGGGCCCTGGGTCTGGGTCTGGGAGGAATCAAACTGGAGAGAGCAAAAAAGACAAGAGGCATGCTGGAACCAGAGTCATGCTCCTCAAGCCACTTCACACAAGACGACCAGACCAAACAACATGTGTGCTCATCCGCCGGCGCTACTGGGAGGTAGCTTCCACCACCACACAGTAAAAGTAAAAGGATTGTACTGTGCACAGTTGTACTGTAAACAGACAGACACACACACACACACACACACACACACACACAGCTCTGGTCACAAACCAGCCGCTCCCTGTATAGGCCAAAGAGCTATACACGGCTGTATGGTCAACGGCCAAACAGCAGCTCATTTAGATGGAACACACAGATAGGTTCAGATGAGGCAAGGTGTTCGACATGAATGTTATCTGCTGGGCTAGTTGAGGGACACTATACTGCAGTGTCACCACTTTGGACCTCTAGTCTTTGGACTGAGAGGACAGATGACAAGAAAAAGGTTGTGAAACGCAACAACACACACACACACACACACTCACACTCACAGCAAAACCCTGACTCACAGCAAAACCCATGAGAAAGCAAAACCCATTAATCTATGGACTTGTAAGAGGTATGAGATATGTAGGCCCACAGCACGATTGAACGACTCTTACTGTACACACACGTTTTATCTATACCACGGTGACACCAGCCGTACCCGGCGTGCTAATCTCGGTGACCGTCTTGGCTGGTCGTTTGCCCCGCTAATCAGCCAGCCAGTCCTTATCTTGCCTGTTGCTGTGGCCAAGACAAACACGCGCCGGGCCTTTTATTGCTTTGTTTTCACAGGTCATTAGGGGGAAGGAGAGGAGAGGCATTGATTACTTTTCCAGACCGCTGGATTATTGTTGTGTTATGACTATCATCATTAAGTTTCATTAAGCCTGTGTGTATGTTCGGCCGTTTCAGGTTTTTTTTCTGAGGGGGGGGGGGAAAGGAGAGGTTGGAGAGTTTGAGAGGACGGGGCGGGATACCGTGTTACGATGAGTATATAGCGCAGGTCGGTTTATTTATGTGAGACGCTCATTTCCTGTGCCACAAATGCAGCGGTATCTCCTGAAGGATATTTGCCAGCTGGACTGCCAAAACATTTTTGGATGGAGACGACACGTCTATGACCCCCTTTGACGGGAACCTAATTCAGCCCATTCTGACCTGAGATCAGATTCTAAAAATGTCTATTACATCCTGACCGTTTCATTATTAACCCATTCTGACCTGAGATCAGATTCTAAAAGTGTCTTCGATTTAAAAAAAAATAGCAGACCTACAAGCTCGTAGCGCGCCACTCGGTGGCGCGCTATGAGCTTGTAGATCTGTTATTTTTCAATAGCTAAAGCATAACATGATGCCAACACCAAAATGGGTGCCCGGTCAGAATGGGTTAACCACATGGACCCTAGCGTCCCTATCATGGGGGGAAAACATTCAGCGAGAATAGAAGATCTACAAGCTCACGACGCGACGTGTGGTGAGCTTGTGGATTGGCTATTTTTTTTAAGATATCTAGTGTATAGAGCTAAAAACAAAAGGAGGCCTAGTATAGAGCCCTGCCCTGGGGGGACTCCGGTCAACAGGGTTTATAAGTGCGGGTTAAAAGGGTCTGAATAATTGTATGCCACATTTTCATATCATTGGCCATGTAAATGTTTCATATATAGGGATGAAAGTGCACAAATATAATTCAAAATGTATACAGATTTTTTTATCAAAATGGAAGACCCACTGACTAAGCTACTTCGATGGCTCCATGCTGTATACTCCTGGAAGTGCCTGGAAGCAAGCTAATGAAGCAGTTCCAATCCCTGGCCAGGTTCCTCCGCCCAACAGCCAGCCAGCTTTGCTCTGTAACCCCATACACACACTCCCAAAGAGGGGGGGACGGGGGGGGGGGGACGACCAGGCTCTGTCGCTAGGCTAATTAGCGCGTGTTAGCCTGTTAGCGAGTGGGCTGAACCCCTGTGATGTGCACTGGAGTGTAGTAAAAATCGCAGGGGCAGGGACCGCACTAATGGCCCACTTCCTCCCTACGGGTGCCCTGCCTGCCGCTGGGCACGTGCTGGCACCAGCTCAGCCACGGGTGGACACCCAGTGGGGCTGACACAGGGAGCCGGGGATGGGGGCACTGCTTGGCTGATATCGCGCTGGCATCATTCTCACGCACCGATGAGTTCTCCTGGTGTGATGCTTGGAGATGTAACAGCAGGCGACAATGACACCCACTTATATACACTACACTACACACGAATGTGCACGCTCGTGCACGTGCACACGCACACACACACACACACACACACACACACACACACACACACACATAGACGGAGACACAAACACAAACTGAGACTGACACGCTGGCTAACAAATTCATCAGCCTGTGAAATAGCTCAGACAGCTGGGGTGCTAGCTAGCTAGCTATCTAGCAAGCTAGCT
>NC_139702.1:54047751-54052751 GCF_964188405.1 Protomyctophum parallelum | reverse complement strand
TGTGCTGCAAGGTCAGTACTCTCCGCATGACAGTTCTCTGCCTGTCTACAAGCGAGGAAATCAATACTTTTGGACTTGTGGCTCTGCTCTGGGTGTAAGAACAGCAACACAGCCCCAGGACAGAGCGCACGACTGACACACACACATGCCCGTGGACAGACACACAAGCACACACACACATACACACACACATGCACACGCACGCACGCACACATCATGCACGCACGCATGAACACGTGCACACACGCACGCATACACTAAAACATAGAAAGCGCACACAACACTGGGACTTGAGTCTGTCTCCCTGTCTTTCTCTGTCTCTCTTCTCACTCCTTGCGTCTTTCAGCCAGTCTCTGTCTCGCTACTGTCTATCATCTTCTCATCACTCACTCTTTTTGTTTGTTTATCTGTTTCCCTCTCTTTAGGTCCATATCTCTCGCATCTCTCTGCTCTCTGCATCTGCTCGCTTCCTCTGTGTCCATGCAGTGCTACTGTGTGTACCTATTTCATTTTCTGCTCCCTCCCTTCTTCTCTCTCTCTCTCTCTCTCTCTCTCTCTCTCTTTAGGTGTGTGACGTCACGTGTCTTTGATGACCAATAAGAGCTTGTGTATACAGACTGCTGGATGTGAATATGAGGAACGCTGCACTCATACCTGCTGCTACGCGTGGTCTGGGGAGAGAGAGGAGTGCTATAGGGAGAGACTGAGGGAAGAGGAGGGAGTGAAATGTCCTGGAGCGGAGGCAGACGAGAAGAGGAGCAAAGGGAGAGAGGGAGGGAGGGAGGGAGGGAGGGAGGGAGGGAGGGAGGGAAAGAGAGAGTGATCTAGATCCAGACAGTAGACCAGAGGGGAGCAGAGAGGAGGTGTCTGGGAAAGAGACATGTGCTAATTACAGGGCACTGAGAGAGAGAGAGAGAGAGAGAGAGAGTGAGAGAGAGAGAGAGAGAGAGAGAGAGCCATGGGCGAAGAAAAAAACCCAAACATGACTCCCAGTGCTTTACTCCTAGCTACATAGACACACACGCACACACCAACACACAGAAGTGCAAATGGCGAGAGAGAGAGAGAGAGAGAGAGAGAGAGAAGGAGGGATACAAAGGGGAAGGAGATGGAGAAAGAGAGCTAGATAGATATAGGGCCAATATTGGGCCAATACAAAATGCGAGATATGGGGCCAATTACAACTCCCGGTCCCCTCAACAGCACTCAGACATGAGTGGGGCACACACACACACACACACACACACACACACACACACACACACACACACACACACACACACACACACACACACACACACACACACACCCCTATCTCCCTCTATCGCCCCTGCGGAGAGGAGACATAATCGAGTGGAGACCACCCCCCCCCCCCCTATTTGGACGTCCATCAACATGACCAACCCTTCCTCCCTCCATTCGACCCCTAGTGTTTCTCAGTTGGTGCGTGCGTGCGTGCGTGTGTGCGTGCGTGCGTGCGTGCGTGCGTGTGTGCGTGCGTGCATGCGTGCGTGCCTGCGTGCGTGGGGGTGGGGGTGGGGGGAGGGGTGGGTGTGAGTAAAAGAATCTGGTGAGTAAAAGAAAATGCATCAAATAAAACAGCCACTTTAATGAATTAGATATTGAACCATTCATTAAAAAAAACACATTGAGATTCCCCTCCGTCAGCAGCAGGGGACTGAGTGAGACTGTTGAGGATGGAACAGGGCCCTTATAGCAAGTCATAAAACAACAGCCTGCCTGACAGCTTAACCCCACACTGTCCACGTCAAGCTGGTCACTGCTTCCCAAACTTTGTCATGTCAAGAACCCCCTGACACTAATTAGAAAATATACGCCAGGGACCCCCATAAGAGACGTTTTTACAGCTCTAGCAGTCGCAGAGATACTCAACCTGTTTAATTTCAAGGACCAGTTTGACATGCTGCATTAGTCTATGGACCCCATTTAATGGCATTTCTATCTCTGGGACCCCCCAATGTATATTGTAAAATCAAAGTTAATTTAACTCTGAGAGTGTACAAATGGAACCAAATGGACCCTAACCATGTGTACACTCTCAGAGTTACAGACCCATAAGGGTCCATTTAGCTGGGCAGTGGGCACCCCCAGCTGGAACTCCCTCAAGGACCCTTAGAAGTTAGGACAATGGAGCTGTACGCGACGGATTAGGCACCAGTAATCCATCCATCCCGCAAAACTCACAGGATTGATTTCCCAACGTAACACTGGACATAAACACAAACCATAATATTTATACGCTTTTAGACTACAACGGCTGCAACACAATGGCTACTTTAGAAGGACTAGTTTGAAACTAAAGTGTCACAGTTTCGGTGCTCATTACCATCTATAAATACGTATGTGTCCTGTGACTTCATTGACTGGGTTCAAACATTATGAAACTTATCTAAGGAGAGAAATGACGAGAACAGTGACTTAATGGCAGTGGTGGAAAAAGTACTTTTTTACTTAAGTAAAAGTATCAATAGTGCAACATATAAATACTCTGTTACAAGTAAAAGTCCGGAATTCAAAATGTACTTTAGTAAAAGTACAAAGGTATTGGTATCAAAATGTACATACAGTACCAACAGTAGAAAGTACTCATTAAGCAGAAAGTCCCATTTCAAGTTTTCAATATAAAAGTATAAAATATATAAAAATCATTTGAAAATAGTTCACACTGCAATGTGCGTCACATCGCAAGCATTAATTTGTGAGCTCGTAGATCGGCTACTTTCAAATGTATATGGTGGAAGTGGTTAATAATCAAAATCAACAAAGTAACTAGTAGCTAAAGTTTTCAAATAATTATAGTAAAGAGAGATATAGTGGAAGTATAAGTACCGAAAACTGGAAATACTCTAGTAAAGTAAAAAAATATATATATATATACCAAGTACAGTACAGTAAATGTACTTGGTTACTTTACAGCACTGCTTTAATGGTTAGAGAGACTGTCTTGTCACTGAAAGGTCAAAGGTCATAGTGATTACTGGTACTAAGTAATGGTATACTAAAGTGTCCCTGAACCACCCATATGCTCACGTGTTTTACATCACTGTGTGAGAGCGTCAGTTAAATATACCTTCTACAAAGTTTCTAAATCTGCTGCAGCTTTTTCTTCCTTGAAAGGTGCGTTTCTCATCTCCCTTTCCGCACCTCGCCCACGGCTGCTCTCTTTAATGTGTGACGTGTCTCTCTCAACAGCTTAATAGGAGGCACTCCACACGCGCGCATACTTTCTGATGGCAAAAGTTTAAACAAATAACGATTTGTGTCAGAGGTATGCGGCAAATGTCAGGCAACAAAGGTAACATGAAGGCTGAGAAGAGGAGGGAAAAGAGAAAAGAAAAGGCCCTGAAATATGGAGTGTCCCAACTTCCAAACAGCTTCAGAAGAAGAAGAAGGGGGGGGGTGCATTAGATTTACAAGACGTGTGTGTGCGTGAGTGTGTGTGTGTGTGACTCCTCCGCATTAACGCAGAAAAACACAGGAGCGTTGGCAAGGAGAGAAAATTATACATCTGCAACAGGGCTGGGATACCTTGTTTTTATTGGCCGGGAGTTGAGGTTAGTTCTTAAAGCCTCTCCCTAACCGGCTGCCTTCATCCCAGCACTGCTGACTCTGAAGGTTTGTGCGCGGGGTCGCGGGGGTGGTTGGGGGTAAGACCAGGGACACGGTCCCTTCTCACAAACCCACATTTGGACTCCGAGTCCTTCTCAAATGTCCAGCTGCTCAAAGTGCTTCTCAGGGACGCGCAGTGGGTTTCTCTCGCGAGGCCACTCAAGATCTTTTTCCAGGCAGTTATCAAGGCGTGTGGGGCTATTAAGAAGTTAACTGCTCTCCGAGAACCAAAGAAAGTAGCTTCATCACAGCGCGTTGTCTGACTGATTTGCGTCTTACATTGCCAAGAATAAAATAATGTTTTTCTTACCTAATGCCCCTGCCTTGTGTTTATCCTGAACAGATTATCTATCAACCTTGGCTGATGAGGCCCATACTGTCAAACCTTGAATATGAAATCTTCTCTCAATCCAACAATGGGTTTGTGAAGAAAAATGAGAGCGCAAAGTCGGCAAAGCAGTGTATGCAACTATGCATTCAACAGTCCCTCTATCAGAGGCAAGCAAGAAGAGTTCTGACTGATATATCGCTAAGGATGTGGAGACACTGGATTTATTTTTTCATGCCTTTATCTGTTTGCCTTGCACCATTTGTTTGGAGAGATTATAAAAGAACTCTCCTCCATCTGCCTCTCTCCTCTTCTCCACTCTCTCCTCTCTGGGATGGATGCCTGCTGAACAGCCCCCCCCCCCCCCCCCCCCCCCCCCCCACGTTCATCTCCCTCCTGTTTTTTTCCCTCCACTGACAGGCTTTCTCATGAATTAAAAGAGGAAAGTATTGATTTTCCCATTGCTTAAATTTGCAACTTAATCCCCCAGATATGTCTAGAATGTACTGCCCTGTCGATAAGATGCCACCGCGGCCACTGACGGCAGCCAGGCAGCAGAGAGATGTACAGTGGAGGGGAGGGGAGGGGAGGGAGAAAACGGATGACAAGACAAAGGAGAATGGAGAGAGAGAGAGAGAGGGAAAAGACATGGAGAGAGGAAAGTGATGTTAGTGATGTTTTTTCTTTGTTTGTTTGTTTTTTCGAAGGGCAGTGCCAATATCAGCAGCACGTCTCCCACGAGGTGATGACATATTTTATATAATACGTTCATTGAAGAAGAAAAGAAACATGTTGCTACTTGAAATTCCTCAATTTATTATCATCTTCAAAAAAACTATACTGGCAAGCAGTATAGTTCTGACTCCTAGTTGTATAGTCACATTATATACAGAAACAGTGGGGAGTATGTAATGATTTTGTCCAGCATTGTTTCATTTTGGAAGGAAATTCTATAAATGTACATTGACTTTTTTAAGACTGAGTTTAGTCTTCAATTACCACATACACATAACATATTATCTGTTTATCTAACCTTATCCTA
>NC_139702.1:54040251-54045251 GCF_964188405.1 Protomyctophum parallelum | reverse complement strand
CACCTTCATTTGTCTTGTGTTATTCCCAACACATACAGTAACACGACACACACGCGTGCGCACACGCGACAGACAGACAGGGTCGTGTTGAGTGTCTGTTAACTGGCTCGTTTAATCCTGATGGTTTAAATGATTTCATCACTATTAATGACAGGGACCCCGGCTCCCCACGAGGCTCCGCCAGATGCTCGGGGACTGCTGTGCATCCCTCTACTCTCTCCTCTCCTTGTCTCCTTGTCTCCTTCCCCTCCGTCTGCGCCGTCTGATGATTGTCCTCTACTTGCCCCCTGCAATCCCACCTCCTTTCTCTGTCCCTAATGGTCTCCATGCTTAGAGAGAGTTCACCTCCTTTCTCTGTCCCTAATGGTCTCCATGCTTAGAGAGAGTTCACCTCCTTTCTCTGTCCCTAATGGTCTCCATGCTTAGAGAGAGTTCACCTCCTTTCTCTGTCCCTAATGGTCTCCATGCTTAGAGAGAGTTCACCTCCTTTCTCTGTCCCTAATGGACTCCATGCTTAGAGAGAGTTCACCTCCTTTCTCTGTCCCTAATGGTCTCCATGCTTAGAGAGAGTTCACCTCCTTTCTCTGTCCCTAATGGTCTCCATGCTTAGAGAGAGTTCACCTCCTTTCTCTGTCCCTAATGGTCTCCAAGCTTAGAGAGAGTTCACCTCCTTTAACTGTACCTATTTGTCTCCATGGTTAGAGAGAGTTCACCTCCTTTCTCTGTCCCTATTTGTCTCCATGGTTAGAGAGAGTTCACCTCCTTTCTCTGTCCCTAATGGTCTCCATGCTTAGAGAGAGTTCACCTCCTTTCTCTGTCCCTAATGGTCTCCATGCTTAGAGAGAGTTCACCTCCTTTCTCTGTCCCTAATGGTCTCCATGCTTAGAGAGAGTTCACCTCCTTTCTCTGTCCCTAATGGTCTCCATGCTTAGAGAGAGTTCACCTCCTTTCTCTGTCCCTAATAGTCTCCATGCTTAGAGAGAGTTCACCTCCTTTCTCTGTCCCTAATGGTCTCCATGCTTAGAGAGAGTTCACCTCCTTTCTCTGTCCCTAATGGTCTCCATGCTTAGAGAGAGTTCACCTCCTTTCTCTGTCCCTAATGGTCTCCATGCTTAGAGAGAGTTCACCTCCTTTCTCTGTCCCTAATTGTCTCCATGCTTAGAGAGAGTTCACCTCCTTTCTCTGTCCCTAATGGTCTCCATGCTTAGAGAGAGTTCACCTCCTTTCTCTGTCCCTAAGGTAGTCGATCGGACCAATGGTATGTCGGACCAAAGTATAGTAACCCACATCTTGTCTATTGTCTGTTTCAAATAGGCCTATACAAGTGTAAAGTATGTAGTAAGCAAAAAAAAAACAAGAAAGTGATTTTGTTTACATAACTTTAAGTTAGACGGCAAATCAGCAACTATCCCAGTTCCAGGGTCACTGGGGCGACCAGAGGTCACAGATAAGAGGGGTTAAATAATGACCTCTGCAGGCTGTTAAAGAGCAGACAGAGCGCTAGCTGGCACGCTATGCTAGCAGCCTGCTCCTCTACCTGCATGCCTTCATTAGCTCTATGCTAGCAGCCTGCTCCTCTACCTGCATGCCTTCATTAGCTCTATGCTAGCAGCCTGCTCCTCTACCTGCATGCCTTCATTAGCTCTATGCTAGCAGCCTGCTCCTCTACCTGCATGCCTTCATTAGCTCTATGCTAGCAGCCTGCTCCTCTACCTGCATGCCTTCATTAGCTCTATGCTAGCAGCCTGCTCCTCTACCTGCATGCCTTCATTAGCTCTATGCTAGCAGCCTGCTCCTCTACCTGCATGCCTTCATTAGCTCTATGCTAGCAGCCTGCTCCTCTACCTGCATGCCTTCATTAGCTCTGGCACATAATTATCACTTAGTTCATTTTCACACAGAAGCGTGGCCTTGTAAGCAGCAAAATGGATTTCATATTCATTTCATTCAGCTAATGAATGACTTATACACGCCACCCTCTCTCTCTCTCTCTCTCTCTCTCTCTCTCTCTCTCTTTCTCTCTCTTTCTCTCTTTGTGTCTCTCTATTCTCTTCTCTCTATTACAAATAGAGAGCTGTCTTTTTTCACAGTTTTCCCTCTCTTTCATAATTATCCCCCAACAATTGATTTCCATCTCTTTCACGTCTCTCTCTCTCTCTCTCTCTCTCTCTCTCTCTCTCTCTCTCTCTCTCTCTCTCTCTCTCTCATCTCTCTCTCTCTCTCTCTGTCTCTCCCCTCCTGTGTGCCAGCTAAGTAATGACATTTTAATTCTCGGGGTGTGTGCAGGAAGCCTCGGCTCTTTAGTAAAATGCAGAAGTCTCCGTGTCCTTCCTGACATTGTCCCCAATGGGCAAGGGCCGAGGGTTACATACACACAACACAAGCTCTTTTACAGGCCTGAGCTAAACTGGCCTCTCAGCACAGAACAGGGAAATAGTTCTACTGTATTTGCACATCATGACTGAGAGCTGTGCTCTCATTAAGATTCCACCATATTCTCTTCATATTGTTACAGGTAAATGAGTGGTGGTATTTAACCCATTCTGACGTGAGATCAGATTCATACGAGGTTTCCGCCGGACACACACTGGTCTGATGAACCCATTCTGACCTGAGATCAGATTAAAAAAAATGTCAGTCGTTCTTCGATTTAAAAAAAAATAGCAGACCTACAAGCTCGTATCGCGCCATGTGGCGCGATATGAGCTTGTAGATCTGCTATTTTTAAATAGCTAAAGCATAACATGATGCCGACACCAAAATGGGTGCCCGGTCAGAATGGGTTAACACTGTATAATATCATTTCCCTATTGATGCATTTTGTGTTAAAATAAGGTCGGAATCTACAGCAGTTAAACGTAATGCATTTAATTACATTTGAGAACGTCATCAAATAAAAATGATAAAATTATATAATAATAATAATACAATAAATATTGATTGAAGGGATTTTAACAGCTTATAGCCTTAGACCATTTACACTTGACCGGAGTCCCCCAGGGGTCTATATTAGGCCGCCACCGTTTTCCCCCGCTACACACAAACGCGAAAACAAATACAAGATTTGGGTACAAATCTGTACAGAAAATCTCTAGCTGATCTACAAGCTCACAGTGTGTATTCTCTAGCTGTATTCTCTAGCTCTAATCTACAAGCTCAGAGCGTGTATTCTGTTTTCCCCATCATAGGGAAGCTACGTGCCATGGTTAACCTCCTCTTCCATTCAGCGTATAGGAAAGCACACTCCAAAGTGTGAGAAAACATGCATGTCCTAATTTCCTTGAGACTAAAGCCCCATTGATTCAAATGGCCCTGTGTGTTCCCCAGAATGAGGTTGAGGATTATGTCTTTAAGACAAGCATTTCTCATTGTAGATATTAGGCCATTAATTTCACAGGCTTTCGTATGATAATATTGACTCTTCCCAGACATGCCTCTATATATCCCCTGTTCCCAGACCCTCGCCTTGTGCAAATAAATCTTTTTTGGTCACGCAATATCGATATGCCATTGATTTATTCGTTTTGAGGAACTGATAAATAATCAGATGTATTGAATTAATGTTTGATCGCTGCAACACTCTCAGTTGATTTGTATGGGAAAGTATGAACATAGTGTGTGCTATACTAAAGTACTTCCCACAGTATCCTAAACCAGGGGACTGGGTTTCCGGAGCTCAAAGTGAAGTTGTGAACTATAGTGGTTAGAGAGTGTCATGAGACATCGAGTTCACAGGTTGGACTATTGGTAACAATAACGCACATTTACCCAAAGTGACCCCCGTTCTCCTGCAGTGACAATCATTGAAAAAGAATGCACAGATCTTTTCACTTATTTGTCCTTTCCTCTTGTTCACAGAAGGTCTGTGTTCCAGCGTTGTGTGATGATTCACTGCGGGACCGATCGGGGTGACCACGCGCGCAAGAAATCGCCCGTAAATTCAGCCTCCCACAGACCAATGAAACACAATGACACACACACACCGCCCTATATAACCAACACTGTCCAAGCAATGACGGTCATACCAGTGACTCGAGTGAAAAGACCCTGAGTCACATCTGGTGTCGCTTTGGCCATGGAGAACAGAGGCGAGGAGTAAACACGTCACGGAGACACCCAGACAACACTTTAGAACTTTTGAATGTCCACGAAGGGGAGAACGTGTGGGTGGTGAGGTGCAGCTTATAGGCGACCCTACATAGCAGACATGGGATGGGCTATATCACTGGAGAACAAAAGACAAGAGAGAGAGAGAAAGATGGAGGGGGGAGAGAGAGAGAGAGAGAGAGAGAGATAGAGAGAGATGGAGATGGAGGGAGGGAGGGAGGGAAGAGAGGACAGAAGACAGAGGAGCGAGAGTGCAAAGGTTGTCACAGAGCAGTCACAGCACCAGAGGAGGGGAAGGAGAGGAGGAGGAGGGGGAGGCGGGGAGGGGAGGGGAGGGGACGCGCTGCGTTCCAGAACTCCCTCACATCTGTTCCTGGTTTGTCCCGAGCTGGGAAGAAAATAGCAGGAAGCGTTGCACTGGTGGCGGAAGATGAAAAGACAAGGAGGATGGATACAAAAAACATGTGTCACACACGCACTGTGTCCCATGGATTACTGCCTGGGAGCCAGAGCACTGCCAGCACGGAAAACACAGAGGAAACCACACAAACACACGCACGCACGCGCGCACACACACACACACACACACACAAATCTCTCTCAAATCTCAACACGATACCCGATATGCAATATTAGAACACCTCATGTGCACTCAAAACGCACACAAACTCTAAATTACAGTGGTAACAGACACGTGGCATGCACACACATTCAGAAAATTACCTCTCTATACACACACACACACACACACACACACACACATTTAGGCAGGAAGAAGACTCCCTTCATTCATAACGCAGCTTGGCATGTGCGTCCTCTCCTGTGTACATGGCAGAGTGCTCGCAGTCAGATCTCCGCCTGTGGGCTCAGAGTACTGGTGTCTAACCCAAACC
>NC_139702.1:54032751-54037751 GCF_964188405.1 Protomyctophum parallelum | reverse complement strand
CTCTTTTCCCTCACACCCCTGAGCTCTCTCTCTCTCTCTCTCTCTCTCTCTCTCTCAAATATTTATCCCTGCCTTTTACAGATAAGAGCAAGACAAGAGATGGGATGGAGAGAGAGAGAGAGAGAGAGCGCTTATATCTATCCATTAAAGATGAGAAACATCTCAAATGCATAAAGAGTATAGTGAGCACACATTGTAGAGGTAGTGTGAGGTGTTTAGGGTTTAGACATGACACACAAGGAGAACAAGCAGGTCTACTTGTGACCTACTACACAAGGGGAGTAATATAGGAAGGAGGAGACTCTATTGTTGCGATCTACAGTAGATCACAAAGGTTGGGCAGGTAGATCATAATAATAATAATATACCTTTATTGAAAGGATAAGCCCCTTGAGATGTCGCATCTCATTTTAGAGGGGGTCCTCAGCACAGATACATTGTACAATACAGTTCACAAAACAATACAACAGTACAACCACACAGAAAGGACAAAACAAAACAAGACAAAACAAAAGCTATCCAAAAGATAGCTCCCACCACCACTGTTTCAACCCCAAATAGCAGAGTTCATATGGGGAAAAATATATACCCTTTGCACCATAAGACCATGTTATTAGGCAAAAAAAACTAAACAAAAGCAAACAAGCAATACCAGCATGCGTAATGTGATAATAATGAACAGCAGATCATATACACATGCCCCTAAAGAATATTTAATTTAAATATATATAATACAAGAAAAACAATTCTGGTTTCTGCCACTTGAATTAAGGTGACTTGATTGATTGACATCAAAAAGGGCCTGTCAGCTCAAACCCACAATGCAATATATTGTTGCTGTGCATAAACATCGATTACAAATTAAATACTAAAAACCCCTACCTATTCCATTTCCCCCCTCTATTTCCCATTCCAAGTGCATTTGTCTTGTATGTAACGCCATTGCCGCTATTCCAAAGCCCCCTCAGGTATTTTCAGCAGCGTAATATTCTTTTCAGTGGGTAGAGCTTGTTTAGCTGGTCATTTTGAAAGTAGCTCCCAAGTCAAAAAAGTGTGGTCACCCGTGCAATAGAGGATAGATCATCCACTTCAACTTTGTTAACCGGTGTCCCCCATGCAGGGTCTGTACTTGGTACAGTCCTTTCCCCCGCCACACCAAATCTCTTTGTCGAAAATAGCCTACAAGCCTCTACAAGCTCACCACACGACACATTTTTGGGCGAAAGTTCTTTTTTTTAACAGAATCTCCACTTATGATGACCTGCCCCGAATAAGAACGCTAGGGTTCCTGTCGTTAAGAGGGAGAAGAATTATGGTCCGATAAAACAGGCAGGCTGAGAGAAACATCTAACTGTACTTACAGCATAGTAAATGTGGTACTTAATGTACTAATGCAGGATGTATACGCATCGATAAATGCATGAAGGACACTCTATAATACAGTATTCATGTGAAACATACAAGCACAATAAACAGATGAACTAAAGACACGCGAATGTATAAATATGAAGACCTTCCAGACTTTTTAGACGTCCAATTCTGTCCCCATGTCTGTGTGATTGAAGTGTTTATCGCAGAGTTGTGGTGTCCACAACAACCCGGCAACAACAACAGCAGCAGCAGCAGCAGCAGCAGCTGGGAGTGCATGTCATAACCGCAAAATAATCACACTGCTGTGCTATGGAGGAGGATGATCGCTTATGTTTTGTTTTTCCATCCTGTCTTTTTAAACTATGGGGGGGGGGAGGCCAACATATGTTCCCTCTTAGGCTGTGGTGACACAAACACACATACGCTAATATACACGTGCATACACACACACACACACACACACACACACACACACACACACACACACGGACTGAGCAAGTCCCTGGCATTCCAACCATAACATTAAGAAGCCTTCGCCCCCTTCCCTGCATACCTTCCAGGGGGACGGTTATGGGGGGTGGGGTGTATTCTCTGTGTGCATTAGCACACACACACACACACACACACACACACACACACACACACACACACACACACACACACACACACACACACACACACACACACACACACACACACTGCTTACCACTGCTTTGATATGCCCTGGACATTAAAAATAGATGCAGAGCAATCATTTCTGGCGTCAGAATTAATCTAATTAGACCTTGCACACAGGGGTGCGGGTGGTGTGCACGTATAGTATATGCGTGTGTGCGTGCGTGCATGTGATGTGAGAGAGGTCCCACTTTGTAAGCACATAGGCACCCTGGCCACAGTGTGTGTGTGTGTGTGTGTGTGTGTGTGTGTGTGTGTGTGTGTGTGTGTGTGTGTGTGTGTGTGTGTGTGTGTGTGTGTGTGTGTGTGTGTGTGTGTGTGTGAGTGTGATAATGGTTTGTAGGGATAATCCACCCTCTCTTATTAATACATGCAAACAAGATTTAGCTCCTTAAACCCAACAGATGAAGTGTAGTGATTGGAGGGGGGGAGAGAGAGAGAGAGAGAGAGAGAGAGAGAGAGAGAGAGAGAGAGAGAGAGAGAGAGAGTTTACAGATCAATTATTGTGGTGGGTGTGGCTCACTGTGATTAAAGTCTGTAAAGCTTCACATTAGGACAGCCTAATTCCACTGTATTATCCTATTGAGAAATAACAGCACACAGTCATTGCCGCTGTCGGTTTCACAGCAGAGTCCAAAACTGTAAATTTAAAATCATTATATAATAAAATAGTTAAAAAGGGCAGATCTAGTCGCATTGCGACTCTTTGTGAGCTTGTGGGAAGCTTGTTGAAATCTGGAGATATGAGTCATGCTGTGTCAGAGAGCGTCCTCATACATAATTAAGTTAACAATAGTTTACCATTTGGTGTAAATGCAAAGAGTTGCCTACACACACATTGTATACCTAAGTACACAGCAGGGAGGCTTTCAATTAGTACTGATATGAGGGATTACAGTGTCGTTGCAGTTTTGTAGTTTAATACATTCTCATGATAATTTAACCGGTCAACCACTTAAGCCCTATATAAATTACTTCAGGTTGTTGTATTACAACAAATTAAATAGTGAAAATGGCCAATGGCCAATCTTCAAGCTCACAACCTATGCACGATGCGACACGTTATGATGTTTGTAGAATAATTTCACACACACACACACATACACACATACACGCGTGCACACGCAGCTTAAATAGATCACTATAAGGATGGTCTTTTATTGACTCTACAGTCGATGGAGTGCTTAGCACGTGACCCCTCGTGACCTCTGTCACGGCTAATGACCGCAGCAAGGGGAGCTGGGTAATCTTCACCGCGGGAGTGGGCGTCAGGCACGTTCTCTTGCATTAGGGCGAGACCCTGCCAGAGCACCTGTAAACACACACATGTGGTTCACAGCTCAGGGGCCAAGTACAGGACGTCCAAAATGACCAACTTTTACAGACCTTTACAGTAAAAAAACTTTTCCACAAAAAAACATTTAAAAATAAAATAATAATAAAATATCACGTACACCACCTTTAATAGTATAAAACGGTACTGTATATAAAATGTATCCTTTTGGATGTCCCTTCCAGTTGGATCGATTTTGGGTCTGACAACTTTACTGTGTAAAGTGGGCACTGTTTCCCAAACCAATTTGTACAAAAGTACAAAATCCTGTTTTCTCTTCCTATACATTTCAAAATATTGAATTCGTAAATATATTTTTGTAAATAATTTCATGAATTTTAAAACAAACAAACAAATCTAAATAAAAAATAAGAATAATTAAGAAGTATAGTGAAAATAGACGGATCTGCTAGTTATGGGTCTAATCTCTCTTTTGGGTCACGACCTGAAACGTTTGGGCAAGACAAGACAGACGATATTCTAGACCTCTCTCTCCCTCTCTCTCTCTCTCTCTCTCTCTCTCACACACACACACACACACAAACACACTCACACACAACGGGACTGCTGGTCATTGTATTCATCCAGCCCCTCTCTCTGTAATGCTAGCCAGACGGTCATTAGCATCTCTGTGATAGCGCTGGTCCCAGCGGACCGTCACCTCTAACACCCTCCTTCATCCTCCACCTCTCTCACTAGCCCTCCACCCATCTCTCCATCCTCCACCTCTCTCACTAGCCCTCCACCCATCTCTCCAGAGAGAGAGAGAGAGAGAGAGAGAGAGAGAGAATGAAGGCGGGGTGGTGGTTTATTTGTGGTGGGTATAGTGAACGCATCAGCCGTTGTTTTATTTGTGTCATTATGAGAAGGTTTCAGTGATTCTTCAATGCAGGCCAGAGCTCAGCTTCTGTGCACACGGCAGCTCAAGTCAACATCATCGTGTGTGTGTGTGTGTGTGCGTGTGTGTGTGCGTGCGTGTGTGTGTGTGTGTGTGTGTGTGTGTGTGTGTGTGTGTTCGTGTGCGTGTGTGCGTGTGTGTGTGCGTGTGTGTGTGTGTGTGTGTGTGTGTGTGTGTGTGTGTGTGCAGGCTTACAGTATCTGTGTAATATGGCCTTGTGCGGCACGACAGATGTTTGTTTATAAACACACACGAGGCAGGAAACAACATTTAGGAGACTTTATAGACAGAGAGAGATGACAAGAGAGCGAGAAAGGCAGAGAGAGAAAGATGAGGTGGAGAACAGAAAGAGAGAGAGAGAGAGAGAGAGAGAGAGAGAGAGAGAGAGGCACACGCAGTGTTTATGTTTGTGTAGATATTATCTCAGGGTGGGTGAGTGGGGCATATTCTTCAAAATGAAAGGCCTCTTTACCACTGACATCGTTTATCTTGTGATAAACTTACACACTTACACACACACACACACACACACACACACACACACACACACACACACACACACACACACACACACACACACACAATTTATATATATATATATATATATTCAGCATAATGACACACAGCCATAGAGGAAAAGCAGAGAGAGGGGAAGTAGAAAGGAGAGAATTATATAGGTGCCACGCAGAGAGACGCAAACCAGAGAGAGCGAGGGAGCTGAGA
>NC_139702.1:54007018-54019518 GCF_964188405.1 Protomyctophum parallelum | reverse complement strand
GCCAGCGAGTTCACTACACACATTTTAGGACATAACATAACACAACGAACATAATATGTTTGCCTTTGCCGGATGCAGAGAGTTCATGCAGTCACACTAACGGCTTGAAGCGCACACACACTGTTGGCTTTGTGGGTGACGCGCAATTTCTTTGTACAATAACTTTGGTAATTTACCAGCGCGGCTAAAAAGCAGTGTAACACACATACACACACACACATGCACGCAAACAGACGCTCACATATATACACACACACACAATGGTACGTGTCACATTAGTGGAAGGCAAAGAGACACGCACACGGTCAAATTATCACCATTATCCACTCCCATAAATAAGCCTGAACATGAACATGGAGGTTTTAACAATAATAACAGCACTTCACCCTCCATGCTCTGCGGTGCCCCATCAGAGACATGAAATGGATGGCACAGTGTCTATGCTACTGCTGTTGTTGCCCTCGCGCTGGGTATGGGTTGTGTGTGTGTGTGTGTGTGTGTGTGAGTGTGTGTGTGTGTGTGTGTGTGTTGGGGGGGGGGGGGGGGGGTGCGACTTAAAGACAGGAGGTAAAAATAGCGGTCTGCGATGTGCCGTGAGCCCTGGCATGGACCCAAGGTAAACAGAAAAACAGGGGCCGAGGAAAAACAGGAAAAGGGAGAAGCCTTGGTGAAAGTATGGCCGAGTTCCTGTCACTTAGCATAGGGTCACACACCTAATGCCACCCTGCACTACACAGCCGAGAGAGAGAGAGAGAGAGAGAGAGAGAGAGAGAGAGAGAGAGAGAGAGAGAGAGAGAGAGAGAGAGAGAGAGGATGAGAGAGAGAGAGAGAGAGAGAGAGAGACGACAGGGGCATGCACACATGGTCAAGTCTATGTCTTAGTATGAATGAAGGTACAAAACAAATGTGTACCTTAACATGTCTTTATGGTCTTATGCTAGCCCAAATATGATAAGTATATATGTATGTGTCGGGGGGTGCGTGCGTGCGTGCGTGCGTGCGTTGCGTGCGTGCGTGCGTGCGTGCGTTCGTGTGTGTGTGTTGGTGCGGGCGGGTGATGCACCTCTGTGACCCATACAGTACATCCATTACACACACAAACACACCACACACACACACACACAGTCACACACACACACACACACACACGCACAATGCACACACACACACACCACACACACCACACACCACACCACACACACACACAAACGAAGAGTACATCAGACACACCTATGCTGTGACCCCTTCATAACTGCTGAGACCTGGCGACAGCTGCTGCATTCCTACTGTGTGCGTGTGCGTGTGTGTGCGTGTGTGTGTGTGTGTGTGTGTGTGTGTGTGTGCGTGTGTGTGTGTGTGTGTGTGTGTGTGTGTGTGTGTGTTGTGTGTGCGGTAGCCCTGGCCTGGTGATAATGTGGCCTCATTAGCCTGTGACGGGTGGGGTGGTGACATCCTGAGCAGTGCTGGCCCTTCAAACACACACTTCCTGTTCACACCGGCGACTTCCCCCCCCCCCCCCCCCCCCCCCCCCCCCCCCCCCCCCCCCACCACCTCCATGCAGGAAAACCAGCCAAAGACAAATAAGTAACACCCAGCGTGAAGAATTAAGAAAAGAAGAAGAAAGAGGAACGAACACACACACAGACAGGAAAGGACAGACTGAGAGACGGCCGCCGCCACAAAACTCGTGCAAGTTGGAAATTAAAATAACTGACAAATAAATAAGCACGGGTGGAAATAAAAAAGTGAGCAAAATCAACAATTATAAATTGTTTTAGGCAATACAATGTAAAACAACTGTGGTGATTTTTAGCTCGCTCAACCTAAGATGTAACGATGCTCATTTAACACTTGGTGTACGGGGTCCCCTCTAGCAGTGATTTTTTGATGAATTGAACAATGTGGACCCTGTTGTAAACAAGTGTAATGCTTAATTGGGTCGTCCACTCACAGTTAACAGTCTTTGTATTGAGTTTGTGCTTAAAATGTACTGTAAATTCTACAAACTGTTAATAAATATTTCAATCAATCAATCAAGTGTAATACTGTGTACACCATGGACCAAAAAGACAGATAGACCTTTGCCCAGCCGGGAAACACAATAGTGAAAATAGCAGATCTACATACAGTATAGATCAGCTATTTTCACTATACTTCTTATATATTTATTTATTTTGTAGATTTGTTTTAAAATATATACAATTCCATTCAGTTTTTCTTTTATTAACCCATTCTGACCGGGCACCCATTTTGGTGTTAGCGTCATGTTATGCTTTAGCTATTGAAAAATAGCAGATCTACAAGCTCATATCGCGCCACCGAGTGGCGCGATACGAGCTTGTAGGTCTGCTATTTTTGAAAATCGAAGACACTTTAGAATCTGATCTCAGGTCAGAATGGGTTAATAATGAAACTGTCAGGATGTAATAGACATTTTTAGAATCTGATCTCAGGTCAGAATGGGTTAATGAAAAACTGAATTAATTATTTTTAAATGAAAAAAAATATATAGTATATAATTTATTTTTAATTTTTTTATGTAGGGAAAAGATCATTATTTTTTACTCAAGTCATGACTATATAAATTGGTCCGTGAGCCACTGTTTGAGAAACAGTGGTGTAGACTACATCATCATAGCTGGTTTATTTCCTGCTGTCCTGCATCGAGGACAGCAGGACACACACACTATACGGCCGTGCCGCTTGGCTCCAAGTGCACGCACATTTATTTACTCCACGCCGAGCCTAAATAAACCTTTGGTCAGTGAAACAAAACAAGCAGAAATATCCCATAAATCTGCTTAATGTCACCTATTCTCCTATTTCTAGAGGGGAAAAGCTATATTTGTTGATAAGGTGACTTTTTCCAAGTGTGCCGGGGTGAAAAACAAGTAAATATTCTTTATGAATGTATTTATGTGTTTTGGACGGTGACGTATGTGCTTGCATGCTAGCGGCTACATGTACACACGCACACGCACACACACACACACACCACACACACACACACACACACACACACACGGGAACACACTAATTCAGGAGGGCTGCAGAGAGACAGGCCGTGGTCCATGGCAGAGGAATGGCTGCTGAGCTGAACTACAGAGGCTTTCAACACTCACAACTCTGATAAGGAGAAAGCAGATGGCTCTGCATTGCTGTCGTTTGCAAGCTCGCTCGCTCACACACACGCACACACGCACGGGCACACACACACAGTCACACACACACGCACACACACACACACACACACACACACACACACAGTCACGCAAACCTACATGTCACATGCACTTGCACACACAAACATTTAGAAAAACATTTAGACACTTATACAAACATACACACACTCACAAAAAATACACACACACACACACACACACACTGTACTCACACAAAACACAAACCTCTGCACTGCGCGCAGGAACACACACACACACACACACACACACACACACACACACACACACACACACACACACACACACACACACAACAACAACAGCATCCTGCCACACATCTGATGTGTAAAAGCATTCATGAGTTTGATTCTCCATCTCATAATAATAATCCAGGCATTCATTGACCATGCAGGGCTGCTGCACCGTGAATCAAGTCTCCTCAGGACAAACAGGAGACAGCTGACAGAGACCCCGTGAGCCGTGCGGATCACATGGCCATGATCGATCGCTGTCAGGGTCAACAGGCCTCAGCCACAACAACACACTGCTGCTGCTGGAGGTGCCCTGCATGCTGCATATAGCGCTCAGAGGGTTGCTGCTTGCACATTCATTCATCTTTTGCTGTGTGTAATGTCATATAATTGTTCATGACACTTAACAGTTGCATTTAATCCATTTGGTAGCCTTCTGCTTTAGCGACTGTGCTGTGTCGACAAGGTAAGCCTATACCGCTCAAATTTGTAAACAAACACTTTCAGCCTGGTGTCGCTATTTTTAGGTGAACGTCACAAAAAAGATTTCCAAATTCAGTCCCCTCTACAAGCTCACTACGGGGGGTCAATGCGACATTGTTGTGAGTAGATATGGCTGTGCTAATTCAAACTGTATATGCACAACAAAGTACTGTAGAATGTGATTTAAGGACGATACAGTAGGATATGACCGTATGACCCACACACAGCACGTGATCAGTCATGTGCTGAGTGGAAAATCATTGGAGAGATTGTAGAAGCATAGAACCACAACCATTTCCCTGGTCCTGGCAAGAAAAACAGTTTGTTTTTCACGGTTAAAAAAACATTTGGGGAGTCATAGACGTACAATTAGGAAAAGATACAAATTGGGGTTAGTGTGTGACGTGTGTGTGTGTGTGTGTGTGTGTGTGTGTGTGTGTGTGTGTGTGTGTGTGTGTGTGTGTGTGTGTGTGTGTGTGCGCGCGCGCGCATGTCTGTCTGTCAGCAAATACGTGATTAGCTAGTATGAGCAGCAACATTGATGGCTCTCCAGAGCATTCTAATCGCAACACTGACTCCCCAAATATATATATGGGAATTATTCGTGAATATTGGCTGCGACTTGAAAGGTAGGCGGGCGCGGCGCGGCGCGCTACGCTACGGCCAAAGTATTAAACGGCAAAAACAAGATTAAATCGCTGAGTTCATTTTGATTCAATAAGTAAATAGGTACATGGCTAAATTAAAACGCATGCGATAATTGGGTGATGCAATGTAAAGGCAGGGTGGGGCAGTGTGTGTGCATGTGGGGGGGGGGGGGGGGGATGTGGGTGAAAGGCAGCTGCTTGAAGCGAGTTTAAAGCATTCTGACCGGGCACCCATTTTGGTAGCAGCATCATGTTATGCTTTAGCTATTGAAAGATAGCAGATCTACAAGCTCATAACGCGCCACCGAGTGGCGCGATACGAGCTTGTAGGTCTGCTATTTTTTGAAAAATCGAAGAACGACTGACATTTTTAGAATCTGATCTCAGGTCAGAATGGGTTCATCAGACCAGTGTGTGTCCAGTCGGAAACCTCGTATGAATCTGATCTCAGGTCAGAATGGGTTAAAGCAAAATGTTATGGACGTCATATCTCTCCCGGCCTGGCGCTTGGGTCAACAGAGAGAGGGGACCACAGCATGAATGGGACCTTATGTACATCCTTGTAGTTTGACACTCTCTGAGATGGGTGCACTGAAACACACACACACACACACACACGCATGAATGCACGTGCACATGCACACACACACAAACACACACACACACACACACACACACAGTAAATATAACAGCCGCAGCACCTCTCCACCTACAAACTCTATCCTCCTCCGCCATTTTTGCCTCCCGTCTCCCTTGCCCTCTCTCTGGCAGAAATAACAGTGCCTTCAGGAAAGACACACACACGCACACGCACGTGTGCGTGCGCGCACGCACACACACACACACACACACACACACACACACACAGTCGTCACCATCATCATCCTCACCACGCCCTAACACAGTTTGCGTCTAACACACATGTAGTCGCTGTCCGTCAGAAAACTTGTATCTCCACATTTCAACTTTTTATGCTTTTTTCCCGTAAATGAATGCTCCGATTCATCATGCACGAGTGTCAAACTAAAGTAGTGAACCTAGCCTGGCGACACGTTGTGAGCTTGTAGATCACCGTTTGATATTATTTATTGAATAGCAACCATAAAAGGAGCGGTTTGGACATAGCAGGTTTCCAGCCGACAGCGACGGTATATAACGAGCGAGGAGGGAGGACAGAGGACCACAAAGGCCCTTCTCATCTCTCACTGCACTGGAAAAGACTCAGTGTTCATTTAACCCACAGCAACAAAACAAATGGATGTACACAGGGTTAAATCAATGCTCAGGATATTCAGTCAGTCCAATTGAAACCACGACAGACAGACAGACAGACAAACAGACACGATCACCTCCACTTAGTGAGGAAATATCTTACATTTGCCGTACAATCTACTGTATAATGTGTCCTGCTGAAAGTGGTATAACCCGGTAAATGCAATGATGACCCATGCACCCACCCTCGCAGTCTAACAATGAAAATGGTCCTCTGTTCAGAGAAACGGGACGTTTGGTTCCGCACCATTATGTATAGGTGCGGTACGTGGCGATGACTTTGCATCCGATGGAACCGAGAGAGAGAGAGAGAGACCAAGGAGAAGATTAAGGAAGGGAGAAAAGAGAAGACGATGACGGAAGAGGACAAGTCTGAAAAAAGGAGAAGAAAAGACTGCTGAAGAAGAAGGAAGCCGAGAAAACAAAAGGCTTGGAAAAGAAGGAGAAGGAGAGGACTGAGAAGCAGATCACATGCACGCACACAGTAAAATCCTGAGAGTTGAGGAGTGTGCACAAATGGACCCAAAAGTGCAGGGTCCATTTGCCACACTCTCACAGTCAAATGAGCACTGAGGATTTGACGTGGTATACAGTATATGGTAATGGTGGAAACGGTGCGTGTCTTCGCTGCAAATCTCCCGTTTCACCTCCGCTCTCCTCCCGCTCCGCAGCCAAGGCCAGCCAAGAGACACTTCACCTCGCACCCGCACACACATGGAGCCCCAGTCAGAGCGCACGCACACACACACACACACACACACACACACACACACACACAGAGTCACAGAGAGAGAGAAAGAGAGAGAGAGAGAGGCAGGGAGGACATTCTCTCTTACAAACACACAACTGGCATATGAATATCTCGCCACCCACTCAGAAATATCGCGAAGAATGGCGAAAGAGCCGACGCTCAAATGCATATGACACGTGTACGAACACATTGCATGAATGCAAAATCAGCGCACCCACGCACACACACACACGCACAATATTTGACACCAGATACACATGTGCGTACCGCATAGCCATCCATATGCACGGTGTGCAGCGACGCATCAAAGACAGACAGGGGAGTAATACAGCGAGTGTGTGGTGTTGTTTTACACATGCGCACGTGCGCGCGCACACACACACACGCGCAAACACACACACACACACACACACACACACACACATGCACACACTCACGCACACTGCCACACTGTGGATAATTCCACACATGTGCATCACATCATGTGGCCTCAGCCCCACACAATGGAAAGAAGAAACAGAAACCCATGTAGCGCATATACAGCTAAAACAAGCCTTGCTTTGCCTATAAAACAAAGCACACACACGGCCATGTGTGTATTAACAGTATACAGTATGTTAATAGACAGATTATGGCCGTCTGTGATCTGTGCAGAGGTGGATCATATCAACTCTATTATTGACTGCGGACCACATAAATGCACTGCATGCTAAACGCTATACAAATAATGTATATACGCTGCGTCCATCCACATACTGGCATGAACAACATCATGCACTCTCTCTCTCTCTCTCTCTCTCTCTCACACACACACACACACACACACACACACACACACACACACACACACACACACACACACAACCTAACCTGTATAGGCCTAGGCAAAAGAGATTGGGTGGAAAAATCAACAGCAATAATAGCTGAATAATTTTCATTAATGAAATGTCAGACATTATTTACTGTATAAGGCGATGCCGATATGAGAATATAAGCAGGAGAAATGAAGCCAGAGATTGTGAATATTGGTGAATATTTGTAGTATTATATGTATATATATATGTAGTAAGTATTTCATTTTTGTTAAATCCTCAGTCAAAGTATCTCTATCCGACACATGAAACATAATGTCACAGAACTGCATTCAAAGTCTAAATAAAACGTATAGTTTCTATGTAAGTAAATCAATACATCAGTAGGCCTATGTTTATTGCACTATTGCTCTCATTTTTATTTCAATTGTTTATTTGTTTTTCTTCTTAAAATGGTATTTCAGAGGTCTGGACATTTTCGTGTGCGAATGAAGAGGGCGAGACATATGCAGTGTTTTGATCCAAAGGCACTTTAAAAAAAAGCTTTTTAAATAATAATATAAGCATGGTTCAAAACAAGAAGCACACCATTCTAAAATGTGAATAGCCAAATTAGTATAGCCTATTAGCTATTGTTACATGAGCTATTAGTGTTATTTTTGTACACAAAACATTTCCCCCATGCATGCATTCCCTTAACAACAGTAACTCTCTATCTATTGACTGAGCAGTCATTACTTGTATATTAATATAGGCTATATAGCTATGAGACATATATTGGTATATTGAGAAGCAGACAGAAGCCAGTACAGCTCTACCATACCTCTTCCGGCCCTCGGCTCAGAGGCGACCTGTCGCAGTTCAAAGCAAGCCGCGTTACAGCACCCTTGAAAGGAGGGGAAGACTGAGCTTTATTCAGATCACTGAGCACTGAAGCGGATATAAAATGCCACCGGGTGCTATTTTATTTATATTCAGTATTATACGGGTGTTTGTTTGTTTATTTATTTATTTGTTTATTTTTAAAGCGAGGTTATAGCCATATATATATATATATATACCTTCTTCTATGCGTCTGGATGGTATTAGATAGGCCTGCGGGCTGAACCTCACATGGAGGTGGATGCATAGCCTACGTTACTATTTTTACGAGCCCTGGTAATCCCCTTTGAGTTGGTCCATATCCGCCGGTCTTGAAGCAGCAGCGAGAAAATAAAATGACACGACCTTAATGTTGCTTTTATTGAGGGGGAATTAGTCGTGATGGAGCAATTAGGGTCGAGGTATCACTTAACTCCGGGCTGTTTAACTTGCAAGGGTCGATATCCATAACCAGCACATGCACAACAAGAGAGGAGGGGGGTCAATTACTGCGTCAAAATATTATTACTCCATAAAAACCTGGCGAAATAATTCTGAGACTAATTGATGGCGTTTCCCCTCCCACACATAAACAATTATCTTTAAAACAACACCTATTAACCCTTATAAGAGTTACTTTGTGGACATCGAAAGTGCACGCATTTCCTTGCCGAGGATCAAACGGGCAGTATTTATCGAGTTCATTGCATCGATTTATTTTAAATAGCACACTTTTATGTTCGTGGCGGCGACAGTTTGATAGCTGCAATAACGGCTGTGAATCTCTTGTTGAAAAACGGACTAAAGAAAAGAACAAGAAAAAAAAATGCCATGAATAGGCTAAAGCCAAATTATAAAACACTAAATTGTCCTCGTTTATTCGACAATGTGGGCCTATTGCACATTTTCGTTCGAGGTAGTCAAAATATAATGCCAGATGTGCACATGTTTCTAATATGATTATGTTAGCCAACGTTAACACTTATTCCTTGGCCTTATTTAGTCATTTCGACAGTATAGGCCTTCTCGTGTAGGCCTGCCCTAATTCACTGGAAGGTGGAAGAAAAGGTACAAAATGTCATATTTCTAATTGGTATGAAATTTAAAACATCTCAGTTGTGTTTGAATCAATCGAATCACAGTTTAAATGTACAACCCGCCACCCATATCTTCAAAGGAGTACAGCCAAGCCTCAACGCAAAACGAAACAGGTGTTGCTCGTTTTAATTAGCCACTTGATCTCGCTATGAAAACGTCACGAAGCAGAATAAAATAAAACAAAATGATTAAAATTCTAAACAAAGTAATAATTCATTTTATGTAAATTCGCATGTATATATTTTTGTCATTTGTCTGAACAAGTGACATTCATTCACGGACACGCGGTGATCATCAAATAGGCTACACCTGCTGCTGTGGCTTCAAACAAGTCAGATTACAGAATTTCCACTTCACGCATATATAACAGCTATGATGATTGCCCGTCTCTAAAGACCCTGTCCGGTGCTTATAGTGCACGGGGATTTATTTTATGTTTTTCTTTCATTCTTCATCTTTTTTTTCTCCTCCAAAGGAAAGACAAATGGTTCTGCTTATTGGTCATGCCCCGTGTTCATATAGGAGCAGCCACGGTTACCCCTCTAACACACCACGCACAGCTGCTTCGCGTCTCAATCGATCGGATTGAAATAATTTGCCCATAATAACAACGTGTATACTCTATTAAAAAAAGGAGGGGAAAAAAAGAAACGTCGTGTCACTTATAAGTTGATCTTTAAGGGAGAAGAGAGGAGGGGAGATTTGAAACCAGAGCCGAACGCTTTTTCTCCAATTCTCTCCCCCTCCTCAATACCCCAATACCCCTGGGCGCGCCGGGGCTCGGCAAACACAAAGTCATTATCGGTTAGTTTCCAATAAGGCAGGTCTGTCAAGGAAGCGCGGCGTCTTCTTCGGAGAATTTATGTCATGCCTACTAAACATGGGAAGATGTCTTCTAAGTGGTACGGGGAAGGATAAATAACAGCAAGTCCCAAAGCTGATTATATTGAAACAACGGCGCGCATTTGTAAAAAGGGAAGGGGGATGGGGGGGCCAGACGGTCCACCTGCGCGCCTATCTGCTGCCCGGGCGCACCGGGGAGACCAGGGGGGGGGGGGGGGAGGGGGGGGGGCGCTCCTCTCGAACGGAAAAAAACGTCTTTGTTTAAAATGTATTTATTTATTCCAATTCACTTGCCCATAGCCTGCTATATTATTTTCATTGTGCGGCAAAAAAGTGAGAGCTATAATGTGAAATTATTTTGTGCATGAGAAGCGCAATCATGCACTTTGGATTGGATGCCCTTTATATTCTCCCTCACCGCCTGAAACATATCGTCCCTCGCATGTCCCACAAATAAAGTACAAAATTACGAAATGCATCACTGATCAACGTCATTGGAATCCCATTCTCCCTTGTTCTTATAGGGATTAGGGAATTAGGTAATGGGATTCCTAGTTGCTATGTCAATGTATCATCTCCTCCATGACACGTTTAACGGTTTAACATTTATATTTCTGGGCTAAAAAAGTCTCTGTGGTTATAGGCTATACTACAGTTATGGTTTCAAGGTGACAAATAGGTCTAAGTTTCTAAACTCCTCCTCGGAGCCGCGGCATGCGGGGCTGTTGTTGCTGCTGTGGCGTGCGTGCGTAACAGCGTGTGCATGGTACGGAGACCCCGCAAGGTTCAGCTTAGATTCATTACAAACCAACATCCCTTCCGACTCTTCCACTCTCTCTCTCTCTCTCCCTCCCTCACTCACTCTCTCTCCTCCACCGCGCGAGCACGCACGCGCGTTCACCCCCCCCCCCCACACACACACACACACACACGCACGCACGCATGTGCGCGTAATACACACGCACAAACTTCACTCCCCCCATCTATCTCCTCAGGTTTAGCCTATATACGTCTCCAAGGGGAAAAACCCTCCGTTAAAATATCTCATCGGTTCTATATAGGCCTATACTTCTTCTCATTGCCGAAATGACATAAAGCACAAGAACAAGTCAACGCAACAGTAAAAGTCAGTCCAACACACACGATAACGGCCGAGACACGCTGCAGGAGGAAATGGGAACTTTCCTCAGCCGGAGCAGCAGCAGCGCTATATCCGCAGCAATCCGCTATCGCGCTGCTGCTCTCAAGCGAGCCTATTCATTCACGGCTCCTCGTCTGTTCTGTGGCCGGGGAGAGGGCTTCCTGCCTCGGCCACATGCAGTCAATTAGCCGGGCACCCGGAGGAGCGCATTCGGTACCTACGGTGAGAAAAACACCGCCTTGTAAACTTCACACTGTGCTCTTTTGGTCAATTAAGGCTGCGCGGAACGAACCAGAGACAAGATGTAATCCATCAAACAATGAATTAATTACTCATGTGGTGGTATATAGGGGGCCAAAAAAAGAGAAAAATATTTTCTGTATAGGAATAACGTTGGTTAAATATTTACAGAGAAAATATATGCCCAATAATGAATTTGCCATGGAGCCTATATATTCAAAAATGTTTACATTTGCAAAATAGTAAAAAGAAAACAGGCACATGTAAATTGAGAAATGTAAATTGTCTATGCTTTTTGTGGTATATAAAACAAACAATTTATATCGCATGCAAATTTAGTAAACGAAATTAAATTATATCCACAAATAAGACACAATTTAATAGATGCATATCAAACACTGCACACTACTCAGATATAAACACACACATATATAAGCGACACACACACGCACGCACGCACGCACGCACACAGGCACGCACACACGCACGCAAACAGCACACACACACACGCACGCACGCACACACACACACACACGCTCTCTCTCTCCCCATCTACCACGGTATATATCCTCTTTTTATCACTCATTCAGAAGTCACAGCAATAAATCGTCAAACATCAAAGCACAGAGAGTTGGAGGCAAAATAAAATTAAAAAGGCAGAAGGGAATAAAAAAAGACAAATGAATAAAAGTCACAGAAAGTATCCAAAAAGAGAGAGAGAGTGACACAGGCTGCCGAACGAGGAGCACAGGGCAGAGCGCTGTGGCGGCGTGCGTATAGCGTATAGCGTATAGCGTAGCGAACATACCTGCTGGGACATCCTGAAGAGGAGGTTGCTGTCAGTAGTGGGCTGCTGCCATGTCCCCATGAAGCCCGGCTGCTCAGCACTGGGAGGTCTGGTGCTGAACTGCATGGAGCT
>NC_139702.1:53997018-54002018 GCF_964188405.1 Protomyctophum parallelum | reverse complement strand
AGACCTATGTACTGTCACCCACTGTAACAGACCTATGTACTGTCACCCACTGTAACAGACCTATGTACTGTCACCCACTGTAACAGACCTATGTACTGTCACCCACTGTAACAGACCTATGTACTGTCACCCACTGTAACAGACCTGTGTACTGTCACCCACTGTAACAGACCTATGTACTGTCACCCACTGTAACAGACCAATGTACTGTCACCCACTGTAACAGACCTATGTACTGTCACCCACTGTAACAGACCTATGTACTGTCACCCACTGTAACAGACCTATGTACTGTCACCCACTGTAACAGACCTATATGTACTGTCACCCACTGTAACAGACCTATGTACTGTCACCCACTGTAACAGACCTATATGTACTGTCACCCACTGTAACAGACCTATGTACTGTCTCCCACTGTAACAGACCTATGTACTGTCACCCACTGTAACAGACCTATGTACTGTCACCCACTGTAACAGACCAATGTACTGTCACCCACTGTAACAGACCTATGTACTGTCACCCACTGTAACAGACCTATGTACTGTCACCCACTGTAACAGACCTATGTACTGTCACCCACTGTAACAGACCTATGTACTGTCACCCACTGTAACAGACCTATGTACTGTCACCCACTGTAACAGACCTATGTACTGTCACCCACTGTAACAGACCTATGTACTGTCACCCACTGTAACAGACCTATGTACTGTCACCCACTGTAACAGACCTATGTACTGTCACCCACTGTAACAGACCTATGTACTGTCACCCACTGTAACAGACCTGTGTACTGTCACCCACTGTAACAGACCTATGTACTGTCACCCACTGTAACAGACATATGTACTGTCACCCACTGTAACAGACCTATGTACTGTCACCCACTGTAACAGACCTATGTACTGTCACCCACTGTAACAGACCTATGTACTGTCACCCACTGTAACAGACCTATGTACTGTCACCCACTGTAACAGACCTATGTACTGTCACCCACTGTAACAGACCTATGTACTGTCACCCACTGTAACAGACCTATGTACTGTCACCCACTGTAACAGACCTGTGTACTGTCACCCACTGTAACAGACCTATGTACTGTCACCCACTGTAACAGACCTATGTACTGTCACCCACTGTAACAGACCCATGTACTGTCACCCACTTTAACAGACCTATGTACTGTCACCCACTGTAACAGACCTATGTACTGTCACCCACTGTAACAGACCTGTGTACTGTCTCCCACTGTAACAGACCTATGTACTGTCACCCACTGTAACAGACCTATGTACTGTCACCCACTGTAACAGACCTATGTACTGTCACCCACTGTAACAGACCTATGTACTGTCACCCACTGTAAGAGACCTATGTGTACTGTCACCCACTGTAACAGACCTATGTACTGTCACCCACTGTAACAGACCTATGTACTGCCACCCACTGTAACAGACCTATGTGCTGTCACCCACTGTAACAGACCTATGTGCTGTCACCCACTGTAACAGACCTGTGTACTGTCACCCACTGTAACAGACCTATGTACTGTCACCCACTGTAACAGACCTATGTGTACTGTCACCCACTGTAACAGACCTATGTGCTGTCACCCACTGTAACAGACCTGTGTACTGTCACCCACTGTAACAGACCTATGTACTGTCACCCACTGTAACAGACCTATGTGTACTGTCACCCACTGTAACAGACCTATGTGCTGTCACCCACTGTAACAGACCTGTGTACTGTCACCCACTGTAACAGACCTATGTACTGTCACCCACTGTAACAGACCTATGTGTACTGTCACCCACTGTAACAGACCTATGTGCTGTCACCCACTGTAACAGACCTATGTACTGTCACCCACTGTAACAGACCAATGTACTGTCACCCACTGTAACAGACCTATGTACTGTCACCCACTGTAACAGACCTATGTACTGTCACCCACTGTAACAGACCTATGTACTGTCACCCACTGTAACAGACCTATGTACTGTCACCCACTGTAACAGACCTATGTACTGTCACCCACTGTAACAGACCTATATGTACTGTCACACTGTCACATCTACACACTGTAACAGTGTAACAGACCTATGTACTGTCAGCCCACTGTCACATTAACACACTGTAGAAAAAACTACACCAGTAAGACGTACACATCCTGGGGTGATAGCAGACTGCTGGGCGAGCGCTGGTGCTTTGGAATGGGGGGGGGGGGGGGGGGCAGATCAACATATCCTCCTGGATGGGGGGGCAGATCAACATATGGAATTAATTCGGTACTGGACATATATGGAGTGTGTCTTGGTGCAGGGTTTGATGAGGTCAGATCAATATATGGAATGTCAGGTCAGGTCAGCTCCATATTATGGAGATCTAAGGGTGGCAGTGGGGGAAGTGTCTTGAGTGTCGGGCCTGTTGAGAACTCTAGGTTTTCACCTGCTGCCGGCTGCAGCTGCACTAATAACTTTGGGGCAGGCCCGTCTAGAGTTTAAATGCACAGGTATCAGTCAAAAGGGAGACATCGAAGAGGAAGGATGGACGGGGAAGGATCAACATATGGAATAACAGAACAGGTCAGCTCCATATATGGGTTCTAAGGGTTTGAGGTGAGAAGAGTTGCTGGCCATTATTGATGACATCACGTGATGTCACGAGGCATGACCATATATGGGGCGTGACTGACTGACTGACTGACTGACTGACTGACTGACTGACTGACTGACTGACTGACTGACTGACGGAAAATGCACAATTTCATAGTTAACTGCGACCTACGGTTGAAAAATAAATAGTCCAACTTTGTCCAAAATAGTACAGTACTCAAGTAAATGTACTTAGTTACTGTGCACCACAGGTACCAGGTATAGAGTTAATTGCTGCCACCTGTCCAAGTTGGTCCCTCATTAGACTGCTAAGATGACAACCAGCAGTACTGTGGCATTGACTATTATGGCTACTGCTGTTTGAATTGTCATTAAACACTGAAACATGTGACCAGGTCACATGATGGCTCAAGACCAGTGTCCCTGGAGTCATGAGCTCATCAAAGAAGGTCATGAGCAGACAAGAAGAAGCTCATGCACAGACCTAGCAGATGGTTCCTGAGAGCATGCTCATATTGGGCACCACAACCTCAGTGACTCATCTTCTCATTTGTTTGTTCAGTTAAATGACAATAATGTTATACTGTTCCTGCCAGGTTGACGCAAGATTGTATTGAATGCAATAAGAAAATCACTGTAGCATAACAATAATATAGACGCAAAAGCAGCAATTTGGGGTTCAAACCAACATAGACAGAGATTGAAAGCTGTGATGGCTCTATTAAAGAGCATTTCATTATTTCAACAGCTTAATTAAACATATGCACTTTGCATGCACTATGTGTTCCTCATTGTATATCCTCATGGCAACCGGCGCAAAGGACTTTGTGAATTTCAAGAGATTTAATTCATGACAATGTGTCTTTAGTGGAAAATCCCACCGAGTTTACAGAAATGGTCACTGTGTGCGGTCACAGTGCATTGAGTGCAAGTCCACTTTCCATTGTGCCTTAACACTCCTAGTAAACTTCCAGCTTTTAGTCCTGAAACACGCACGCACGCACGCACACACACACACACACACACACACACACACACACACACACACACACACACACACACACACACACACACACACACACACACACATCTCAGTACTGCCTGTTTGTTTTGTTTTCCAAACTTTGACATGCTAATGGGTCAAACGATCCACAAATTGGGTATGACAGCAGTGTGCTAAGACCACCTCGGCTCCTCTTCGCTGCTCTTAAATCTGGAGAGTCTGGAGAGTACTCCCTCTCTCTCCAGTTCCACAGCACTATGAGAAAATAACAGTTAAAGTAAACAAGTAATAGAAACAGAGGTCCTCCCAGTGTCACCATTATGTTTCTCCTCACTATAGCCTCTTTTCCTTTACTTGGTTTCCTTTGACCTGGGGAGAAAGGGACAGAGTGAGCAGAGGGAGTGACAGAGAGGGATAAAGATGAGAGAGGGGGGAGAGAGGGGGCAACTACATTTGTGCCTGTGTTGATGATTGTGTAGCCAAAAGTAATGAATTAATAATAATAACTATCCTATATTGATGATAGGATAGTTACAAGGTCCAAACATATTTTCATAGTACCTGATATATACGTTAATTCTCAGAAAACAAATGTGCCCTTATTTATTTCATATTTATTTCATCTTTATTTTACCAGGACATCTGATCAAAAATCCCTTATACAAGATATATCTGGCCATGGTAGCAGCCATATAAAATCATAACAATTAAAAATACGGTAAAACATATGCAACATGACATTAAAAAAAAATCCACATCAAATCAGAACAATCTGATATCTGGTGCAAATAGATTGCACCAGATATGTTTTCATTTTCGTCTGTGGTGTTCCTGGGCAGGGGGTCATTCCCATTATATATGGTACTAAGACATACAGTCTATTCACCCCATCCCATGGTCAGACTTTAACTTTCCTTTCCTTTTTTCTTTGTTTAATAGATAAAACGTTTCGCTGTTAGCTTCCAGAATGAAGCATTAAAAAACAATGGTGAATGTTAAACATGTTGGCTGGAGTGTGGTTGAGCACCATGGTGCCACAACCAGAGGGGCTGATTGCAGGCCTCGTTTTCTGGAAGACCTAAGCAGGAGCACATGTCTGAGGGCTGCTACTGGCATTGACCCGATTTGCTATCTCACACACACACGCACACGCACACAGTGTGTGTGCGTGTGTGTGTGTGTGTGTGTGTGTGTGTGTGTGTGTGTGTGTGTGTGTGCCATGTGACAAGGGGTGGCGTGTCGATCAGATGGCAAAGGATAGAACTGTCACTGTTTTGTTACAAACTACAGTAGTCTACAGGGCCACAAGACATCATATGACACACACAGGAACAACCTTGTACTTGTGGTAGAGGGAGAGAGAGAGAGAG
>NC_139702.1:53972018-53992018 GCF_964188405.1 Protomyctophum parallelum | reverse complement strand
GCGCGTCAAAATCATCGGAGCCAGGGGGCCGGGGGGCCCGGGGCTCTTAAAATTTTTACGCCGCTGCTTGAAGGGACGTCGTGGAGCCTGGGAGGCTTTTTTGAGACTGAGTGGCCTTGTCATCACAGCCATCGAGGCCAATAAATAAGTCAGTATCGCAGGGAGGAAAGGCTAACTGGCCTCGCCACAGAGATGACAGCACCTCTCTGAGAGCGAGCGCTGCACGTGGCAGAACATCGGCCAAAAGGTATATTTGCACCTGGGTGCATGCGTGTAAGAGTGTGTGTGTTACGTGTGTGTGCTAATGTGCGTATCACCAGCGCATGCATGCAACGTATCTGTCCTCTACCAAACTCTGACACGATCCACAGGAGGGGGGAACCGCGCTGGCCACCATTTTCCCCAGATAGGGTGTGCTGAAGTGAGGCTTTGTTCACTTAAGGCCCCCCTGGCCTTGATTTCCCCCAGCCCGGCCTGGAGCACACAGGGAGCACTCTGGCCTTAATTCACTGCGCAGGGAGACAGCGGAGACGTGCCGTTTGGCTGCCAGGTGTCTGGAACCTCCTGATTATATGCCCTCATTCTCTCTGTCCATCCGTCCTCGTCTGTCCGTCCGTCCGTACGGCTGTCCATCCGTCCGTCCACCCGCCCGCCCGCCTGCCCGCCCGTCCGTCCGTCCGTCCGTCCGCCCGCCCCTCTGTCTTTCAGCCATGTTTTCCATAAAGGGAATTTTCTTTTCCTGGAGGGTTTTTTCTCTGGAAAGCTTCCTTGCCTATCTATGGACAGGGGTTGTTGTTTGTTTCCTTTGTTGAGTGTAAAGCCCTCTGAGACTGTAACAGTGATTAAGCCCTATACAAATAAAGTGGAGTTGAGCTGAGTTACTGGGCTGAGGTCAGAGTCAATCTGTAAGATTCAACAATTGCACACGCACAGCACAGCACACATACGCATACACAGGGATGCAATCACAGACACAGTCAAACACATATTAGTCACTCAGTCAGTTTGTCAGCGCTCGCAGCCCCCTCTGTGCATGCATCTGTGTGTGAATGTTTTGTCCTATTCTGATGCTTGGCCTCATATGCCTAAACAATACCCCCAAAAATATATACAGTAATTAACCTTGCAATTGTGGAACTGTGAATGTCTTTGTTTGTGTGACGAATGGCCATAGCCTACGGTTTGGAATGCATCTCTGTGAATGTGCACGGTGTGAAGATGTGTGTGTGTGTGTGTGTGTGTGTGTGTGTGTGTGTGTGTGTGTGTGTGTGTGTGTGTGTGCGCGCGCGCATGAGTGTGCATCATTGTGTGTGCGCAGATTGCAAAAGCAGCTAATTGCGGCAGAGACGCGTTAATTAACACAAAGAGAGGTCTCTGGGGCTCATACGGGCACCGCCAGTGTGTCACGAGTTTATATCTCAGCAGCCGATGGGACCCAGCAACAACAACCGCCTAATCAGGGCCCTTTTTAAGTCCTGCCATGCTTACACCAGAGGATAAACTGAAGACACACTTTTAGTGTGGGAAAACTATAGTCGACCCTCGAGGATCGCTAGCTCTGGCTGACAAAACAAACAAGGTGTTAGAAAAAGAGAGAGAGAATACTCCAAATGTGCTTAGAAAACAAACACTTTGAGTGTTTAAGTGTGCGATAATGGCCGCCAGAAGGTGTGCAGTTGTGATAGTATGCGTTTAACCCCCACAAAGCTGGCTCGAAGGTAAACAAAATGGCTGCTGCACTGCTGTCAACTGTTGTCCTTTGCTGTCGTCTTTTCTGGTGTTTTTGTTTTATAGTAGGCTACTTCTCTTTGTCCATTTTTGTTCATTTTCAATAGACTAGTCTGGAGAGCAGAAAAGGGGACAGACAAGGGATAGAAGTGTAGGATAAGCCTACGTTTAAAACGCTGAGGAAGGCCTATACTCAAGTTCATATAGTAGAGTTCATGGAATTACAAGTGAAATAGTTAAAAATATAAAAGTTCATGCTTGTAATTAATTTTCTCATGTGGTTTTATGTAATGTTATAGTCTTTTCTACTATAGTCACTGTGTTCCCTCATGCCTGCCAAAGACAACACATAGCTATAGCACCACTGCGCCACAAGGGGACGTCGTCAGTCAACCAGGAAGCCAATACTGTCCTGTATTGTGAATGATGATGCAGGCTGGACAGAAACGTGTTTTAATACATTGTTTGTGTTTAACGTCTTGTTGCAGGTGAGGTAATCATGAAGTGGGTTCACTTAGACACATGAAGTAGTGTAACCAGGGGGTATTTCGATGGTGGAAAAGTTGTCCGTGTGTCTCCACAATGTTTCGTGTGTAGGCTACTAATGTCCTGCTTATCAGTTCAGCCTAGAAGCTGAGCTATTTTCAAAGAGCCAAAAACCTAAAATGGCACAGATGCTTTCCCAGTTTTAAAGCCAGCATAAAATTGCATTCAAGGCTTTCTTGGTATGCATGTAAGTCCCACCAATTTGATTTTGATTGACATGACAGACTATGACATATCATATACTAATGTTCAAAAGCACACTCAAAACCCACCTTTTCAAACTGGCTTTTCCTACATAACCCCCCCCCCCCACACACACACACACACACACACACACACACACACACCCTTCTTGTTTGTCCCGCTTTTGATTTTGATTTCTAGTTTTTAACCTTTTAAACCTTTTAAATAGTTTTCTAATAAATATGTCTGTACTTCTTTCTGTAAAGCGACTTTGGGTACCCAGAAAAGCGCTATATAAATCGTATATATTATTATTATTATTATTACTGTACACTGTATATAACAAACAACTTAAATTCAATACAGCATGAAACAAACATCTATTTTAATTACATTAGTACTGTAAATTTGGGACTGGAAGTCTTCACCATTCATCCAGTACGCTCCTCTACATTCCGCCCTCTCCTCCGTCAAGCACCTTCCTCTGTCTTCAATTTGCTTCATTCATCTAAGAATATCCTCTGTGTGTGCTCTCTCCCCCCTCTCTCTCTCTCTCTCTCTCTCTCTCTGTCCTCTTAAGATATAACTTTCTCTCTCGCTCCTTTTCTTATCATTGCTGCCAATTTGGAGAAGAGCCGTGGTTGAGAGACAGATTACACCAAATGGCATATCAGAGCTAATCAATCTTGAGGCTGCTGGAAGGCATCAGGCTCGCAGTGAATAATTACAGCCGTTAGGAGCTGTCCGTCCGTGCCAAAACCATGCCCACCGCTGCTTTAGACTACTGGATAGGAACCCTACATCTCATGGACCAACTTAGTGCAACTCCGTTTGGTTCCATTTCAACACTATCAGAGTTCCTTTTATTCAGGCCTATCTATTATGTGTTTCTGGTATTATTATTGTCTCATTTTGTATGTCCGTGGCAAAAAATGTCCACCACAAGCCAACATGGCGATGACCCCTGATCTTGTGAAAAGTCTATAAAGTACTGATTTATTGAGAATTAATTTGTTAAAAAGTCTAAAAGTGCTTGTGCAAATTGAAATAAACTCAACTGTCTCTCTGAGAGAATGAAACAAATAGAACATGCATATAATTAAAAATATATAAAAAAATATGGCTACAAATAGTATGTAGTATTTGTTGCTGTTGGGCAGAACCCACCTAAGTTCACTTTTGAGGTTTTTGATTTAATTTATTTTTATTAATCAACGCATTTGAACACCCTTTACGTCTGTGTGTTGGTTAAGAAAATATTGAACCAATGAAAAGTATCAAAAAGCGCTTCTGAAAAAGAATATCCATTGGATCCTCAAGCTGTCTGCAAAGCACTTAGCTCCACCTCCTCTCGCCTATACGTGCCACAGAGCTGCTGCAGTGTCAGACTCAGAGCGAGGCAGGGGTTTTTCCCCCATAGTTTGTTAACCCATTCTGACCTGAGATCAGATTCATACGAGGTTTTCCACTGGACACACACTGGTCTGATGAACCCATTCTGACCTGAGATCAGATTCTAAAAAATGTCAGTCGTTCTTCGATTTTTCAAAAAATAGCAGACCTACAAGCTCGTATCGCGCCACTCGGTGGCGCGATACGAGCTTGTAGATCTGCTATTTTTAAATAGCTAAAGCATAACATGATGCCAACACCAAAATGGGTGCCCGGTCAGAAAGTAACTATGCAGTGTACCTGTTTATCAAACTTAGCCTGACGCTTAAATCTATTTCTAAAATCTATGTATACTTTCTGAGGAGAGCAATGTGACAAGAAATTAGTTAATAGCATTTCTCTCACTAGTTCTACTGAAACTGCAACTCAGTCTCCGTGAACCTCTCTTTGCAGAAGTTATTGTAATATTTAAAGTCCTGCTTATTATTGTAGGCCTAAGCAGTGTCATTAAGCATCAGGGCATTCTTTCACGCGTTGCGATGGAGAGCTGTTCTTATCCATGACGGATAATGACTGAGAAAACCTCCTAACTCCACTTGATAATATAACGACACATGCAAGTATCTGACAATATATAAAGTATTGCTGTGAAATTTTTATATTTAGTCTTTTCATTTCATTTCAATATAAATGGAATGTAGCTAAATCATTGTTTGTTTTTAGTTGATTTATTTTTATTTTTACATAACGTTCCAATTCCATTGTTTAACTCAGGTATCCTATACTTTCACTGTACAGAATGCTAGTTCAAATGTTGTTTAGACAGATTAGGTTTATTGTTTACCTGGTATCCTAGACTGTTCTCTCTGCATTCTGTTTATGCTTTCTATTTACCTAGTTTGTTGTAAATCGCTCTGAATATAATATCTGCTAAATGCCTAAACATTATACATTACATTACATTACATATATATACGTGCATACAAACATACGCATGTACTACAGATTCAAAGTTGATTCAAAGTGAAAAAACACATGCTTTAGTAGACATTACGGCACTGTCAGTGTGGTGGTGAAAGAGTGATGTGTTTGTTTCCGTGTGTGTGTGTGTGTGTGTGTGTGTGTGTGTGTGTGTGTGTGTGTGTGTGTGTGTGTGTGTGTGTGTGTGTGTGTGTGTGTGTGTGTGTGTGTGTGTGTGTGTGAGAGAGAGACTGCAGGGTGGCTGTATTGAGCGGAGGAGAATGTCATTTAGAAAGTGTCTAGCTCAGCACTGCCATTAGGAGGACAGCGACACAGTGGACAGTCAGCTAGACGGACGGACAGACGGACGGACGGACAGACAGACAGACAGACAGACAGATCTTTAGCTGATTGACTCGTGTAAAAATACAAATATTTAAATCTAAAGAAAAGTGAAGTGCAGTGAGGCATTGAGCATGCTGGAGAGCACACTGATAATGATTCTATATTCCAGCATGCAATCAGATATTTGAAGCCATGCAGGGAAGCCTCTTATTCTATTATGCTGAAAAGACTAGATACTTAATACTAGAATAATAAAGCCAGCCCCAAAACCACAAACTGCCCACCCTGCACCGCAATATAGACAAGTATGTGTTTAATGGAAGAAAATAATGATGGATGGACAGAGAGAGAGAGAGCGAGAGAGAGAGAGAGAGAGAGAGAGAGGCAGACATAAGAGAGTAGATGGAGAGAGAAGAGTGAAGAAAGGGAGAAAAAAACAGATGTTGTCAAACAACAGAGTTTAAGAGATGGAGAAAAGGACAGAGAGAGATATGGCTGGAAACAAAAGATGGAGATAAAGGTAGTAAATGAGAGACAGAGAAACAAGAGCAATAACATAACAAAAAATTACTCAAGTCCCTGAAATTCCTCCGACGGCCGAGAGAGGAGGCGGCCGAGGGCTGAGCAGCCAGACAGACAGTCTGTGTGCTGGCAGAGACACACAGAGCACACACACGCACCAATCACTGCCTCCACCGGGGTTCAGCTCACCAATCGCAGCTCTCGCTTTGACTTAGAGCACCAATCCTATCTGTGTCTGTAAGCAGCCATTCGTCATACACGCACCAGTGATCAAACACTCCAAGTTATTGGTGTGTGTGTGTGTGTGTGTGTGTGTGTGTGGGTGTGTGTGTGTGTGTGTTGTGTAGGCTAGATGTGTATAGAAAGCAACTGCTTGATCAAAAAAAGCAATTTTACTATATATGAGCCTCTTGTCTATAGAGAGTATGCCTATATTCTCGGTAGGCTACCAGGAAGCTACAGTACTGCATTAAAAAGTTGTGATGCATCCCTCCAATTTAACAGCTGCTTCACAGGAACTCACAGGTTTCGCCCCCCAAAAAAAACGTTCCGTGAGTCGACCACCATCATTGCCTTATTTATTTCCTCGAAAGAGAACGTACGGTCTTTACTTCACTTTCCCACACATAGGGCCAGCAGCCGCACTCTGCCAGAAAGTGTTTTTTTTTTGCTGGGGACAGTGTGGTCCTGCCGGAGCGCATGGAATTCACAAACACAGGGAGGGAGCAAACCAAGGTTACCGAGACGGAGGGAGGACGGAGAAAAGCCCAGGCACGCGCCCAAAAACAAGAGGCAGGCGGCGACTCGGCCAGCACAATCTGGGGTCCTTCTGCCTCGGACTGGATGGGGCCGCTCGCTGTAGAGGGGAATGTAAGGAGCCTCAGTCACTAGGGCCAAGTTTTGGAGTGCGATTAATGAGACACAAACCTTTTGGAAAAAGGTGTGTGGGGTTTAGAAGCAAATGAGTGAGCGAGGGACGAGAGCGAGGGACTCGCATGGACTGTGTGTGTGTGTGTGTGCATATGTGGGCAAACATCCACAAATGCATGAGCAATCTGCAAGCGTGCCCGTGCCCGCGCGCGCGCGTGTGTGTGTGTGTGCTTATACCCCCACATGAATCTGCATCTTTCCACGTGCATCAGCGTGTGTGTGTGTGTTAAAAAAACATCTTGACAAGTAAACCCTGGCCGCCATCACTCGTCACTTCTTTGTGTTGGACGAGACAGGCCTGGCCACGCCCCTGTGGTACCGCCATATATGCGGGCCAAGTTCTTCTCCCATTCCAGCAAACAGGCATTAAGAACAGGCTAATCGCTTTGGACACCAGCTGCCAATTTTAGTCCCAACTTATTTATCTCATTTAGAGTCAGTTTGGAGGGGATAAAAACCGCTCTGCAATGTAACCCTTCTGTTTCCCCCGGGCCGAGGACAGAGGACGGAGTGCAGACGTGCCCTGACGACAGGACTCTCTGTTCCTCTTCGTTCTCCCAACAGAACAGGCCGGGGGTGACCAGGGTTAGCCAGACACTGCCAAGCACACAGTCTGCTCCGGGGTCGAGATGGATTCCAGTTTCATCTGTGGCTTTCAGTTCAGTGGATGATTGGTGTGTCATTTATTTTCATTAAATGTTTTGGAAAACTAAATTGTGAATTACGATCTCCTCAATAATAAAAGCACATCGTGTAATTTCAACACAGAGCCGTAGACTTTGCTGGACGCAACTGCACGCGAGTACAACAATTGCTTGGTAGTGTATGGGAACGCACACCCACACGTGTGCACACATGCACGCAAGCATGTCGCACACGCACGCGCACATGCACACGCGCGCACACACACACACACACACACACACACACACACACACACACACACACACACACGTGCACCGGGCGGTGAATGTGGGGGTTCTCCGCCACCTGTGAAGGGCCGAGCAGCTCTTAGCAAACTTCAGCCAAACCACATGACGTGCAGACCCCCCAAAAACACACAGGCTAATAGTCCCTGTAGCTCTGCATACTAATCAACACAGAGCCCAGTGGGGGGGTACAGTAATGTCCCTCTAGGTGGCCTCACATAATGCATGCACACACATACAGTATGCACACACACGCACACGCACACGCACGCACGCACGCACACACGCACATGCACATGCACCAGGTCTAATTAGCCCCGGTACTTTAAGGGCTTGTTTGCGTAAATTGGAAATGTGTGATATGAATTAAATTTGGGCCAGAGTATTTGTACCCAATAAAAAGAGAAGGGGGTTACACCTTGCCCCTTTTTGTTAGGCTCATACGAAAGTAATTTAGTCTGCAGAGAGAGTGTGGGGGGGGGGGGGGGAAGAGAGAGAGGGAGAGAGAGGGAGAGAGAGAGAGAGAAGGAGAGAGAGAGAGAGAGGGAGAGAGGGAGAGAGAGAGAGGGAGAGAGAGGGGGGGGAGAGAGAGGGAGAGAGAGGGAGGGAGTGTTGGGAGAGAGAAAGCGAGAGAAAGAAAAACGAGAGGGGAGATAAGAAATGGAGGTACAGTAGGAGTGAGGGAGAGAGTGAGTGTGTGGCGGGGGGAGTGAGAGAGAGAGAGAGAGAGAGAGAGAAGGAGAGGGAGAGAGACAGAGAGAGAGAGAGAGAGAGAGAGAGAGAGAGAGAGAGAGAGAGAGAGAGAGAGAGAGAGAGAGAGAGAGAGAGAGAGAGGGAGGGAGGGAGGGAGGGAGGGAGGGAGAGAGAGTGAGACAGAAACAGAGAAGGAGGGGCTACATTCCGATTGGCCCAGAGTGAGAGGCACTGTGGGTGTCTGAGGACCCTCTCTGCCAGTAATTACTTCCATATAGGACCTATCCAGGACTGCCACACACACACACACACACACACACAAACACAGTAAGCGTGCATGCTCATATACGCACTACGCACACATCCCGTACTAGCCTTATCCACACAATTCCACACTCTGTAGGAGTCAGGACATTACAGTCACATACAATACTGGACAGTGGAAACTTTTAATTACAGCTGTATTCTTATGAGGGCTGTCGTCAAAAACACTTTGAACTGAGTGACGCTGTACAGAATAAAGGCCAGGGTGGGATTTCCCTCCTCCCCAAGTATGATGTAAGAGCAAAATAGCAGTCGTGTGACTGTCACTGTGTTCCTTCCTTGAGGGGGCAGAGCTTGTACCAGAATAGTGAAGAACAAAATATACTCTGCCTCTCTGTCTTTTCTATGCCTCTTCTAACTCTACTGTCTATGTCTTTCCTTCTTTCATTCATTTATTCCTCCTTCCTTTTTCTTCATTCTTTCCTATATCTGTGTCTCGCTGTAGGACAGTAATTGTCAGTGTATTTATGTAAAAAGCAGATGCTTGGCCACTGGCCAGCATAGTTGCCATTTGCTGGTGACACATTAGATTAATAGGAATAAAAATGAGTTGTGCTTGTCCCTCTTCGACCTACAGAAGAAAACACAATTATCCGTTATCGCTTGACAATGCTAATCGGTACGCTTGGTGGGTAGTCAAATATAAGAGCAAGCTAATTAACCTGAATATTACTGTATAAAAAAGTTTTTGTATTTTTTCTGAGCTCAATTGCACCCAAAAAACCTGAACTTTTAACATTCAGTAGATTTTCTGTGGTCTGGGGTTTTCTGGCTCAAACATGTGCTCTGATTTTCCTGCTGTTTGTGATGTCACAGCCTGCAAATCCAATGTCAATGGGATTTGCCAGCAGATGTCACTGTTTTCACTGTTTTGCCTGTTTTCATTGCAGCTCAAAAAGCTTCCAAATCCCACAGAAAACTCCAGACCACAGAAAATCTACTGAATGTTCAAAGTTCAGGATTTCTGGGTGTAATTGAGGTCATAAAACCTAAAAGAAAAACGAAAAATATAAATGAATTCAAACCACTATCATAACCACTATCACAAATGACATGTTTTTGGAATGATTAATATGTCTATATGTCTATGACCTAGTCAAATTATGAGTTCTGATGGACAGAGAAAGAGAACAAAGGGCAAAATGGAGAGAAAGAGAGACAGAGGTAGACAGAGACATGGAGATTCAAAGAGAGATGAAGAGAAAGGAAGAGTGACAGAGGTACAGCTTTAAGAAAAAGTGGCATACAAAAGTATGCTAAATGAAATGTGGTTGAGGAGTCAGATGAAAGGAGAAGGTGAGAGGGGTGACTGGTGAATCACAGTCACGTAAAGAGATCAGCTAAACTGGCAACAGATATTTGACCAGGTGCAAAAGCCCCATGCATAGCAGCTCTGACACGCAGTCATGCAGCCAGGGATATCATAAACCAACCCAGCTTTGAACGGGTCCTCTGCACTTTAAATGGCAGATGCATGGATGTGGGTGGGTGACCGTACACATGCGAGTGTGCGTTCCTATGAATATGCCTATGTGTGCACGTTTATGTGTTTATGTGTGTGTGTGTGTGTGTGTGTGTGTGTGTGTGTGTGTGTGTGTGTGTGTGTGTGTGTGTGTGTGTCCATTTCAAAGCGTTTCAAAGTGCTAACGTGGCATGAGACGACTTCAGTGTTACCACAGTAGGCTGAACAGGTGTGGAATGGGGGCTAGCAGTCACTAAAAGGGATGAAGTCACCAAAGTTACCTCACATACATGCGCAACTATATGCAGGCACGCATGTACGCACACACGCACGCACACACAGTGTGCGTGCTCATGTACACACACATCCTATACACACACACTGACACACACACACACACACACACACACACACACACACACACACACACACACAGTTCCCACCTGAGCAGTTCCTATATACTGTATAACTATATGAGCATGAACAGTCATAGTCATATTTGAAGATTTCCAAACATCTAATAACATAAGATAACATACCTATTTGTCTGTTCACAGGGTTGTTCATTGTTTGTCTGTTCATGGGGTTGTTATTGTTTGTCTGTTCATTGTTTGTCTGTTCATGAGGTTGTTATTGTTTGTCTGTTCATTGTTTGTCTGTTCATGAGGTTGTTATTGTTTGTCTGTTCATGGGGTTGTTATTGTTTGTCTGTTCATTGTTTATCTGTTCATGGGGTTGTTATTGTTTGTCTGTTCATGAGGTTGTTATTGTTTGTCTGTTCATGGGGTTGTTATTGTTTGTCTGTTCATGGGGTTGTTATTGTTTGTCTGTTCATGAGGTTGTTATTGTTTGTCTGTTCATGGGGTTGTTATTGTTTGTCTGTTCATGAGGTTGTTATTGTTTGTCTGTTCATGGGGTTGTTATTGTTTGTCTGTTCATGGGGTTGTTATTGTTTGTCTGTTCATGGAGTTGTTATTGTTTGTCTGTTCATGGGGTTGTTATTGTTTGTCTGTTCATGGGGTTGTTATTGTTTGTCTGTTCATGGGGTTGTTATTGTTTGTCTGTTCATGAGGTTGTTATTGTTTGTCTGTTCATGAGGTTGTTATTGTTTGTCTGTTCATGGAGTTGTTATTGTTTGTCTGTTCATGAGGTTGTTATTGTTTGTCTGTTCATGGAGTTGTTATTGTTTGTCTGTTCATGGGGTTGTTATTGTTTGTCTGTTCATGGAGTTGTTATTGTTTGTCTGTTCATGGGGTTGTTATTGTTTGTCTGTTCATGAGGTTGTTATTGTTTGTCTGTTTATGAGGTTGTTATTGTTTGTCTGTTCATGAGGTTGTTATTGTTTGTCTGTTCATGGGGTTGTTATTGTTTGTCTGTTCATGGGGTTGTTCATTGTTTGTCTGTTCATTGTTTGTCTGTTCATGGGGTTGTTATTGTTTGTCTGTTCATGGGGTTGTTATTGTTTGTCTGTTCATGAGGTTGTTATTGTTTGTCTGTTCATGGGGTTGTTCATTGTTTGTCTGTTCATGAGGTTGTTATTGTTTGTCTGTTCATGGAGTTGTTATTGTTTGTCTGTTCATGGGGTTGTTCATTGTTTGTCTGTTCATGAGGTTGTTATTGTTTGTCTGTTCATGGGGTTGTTATTGTTTGTCTGTTCATGGGGTTGTTATTGTTTGTCTGTTCATGAGGTTGTTATTGTTTGTCTGTTCATGGAGTTGTTATTGTTTGTCTGTTCATGGGGTTGTTATTGTTTGTCTGTTCATGGGGTTGTTATTGTTTGTCTGTTCATGGGGTTGTTCATTGTTTGTCTACATATACATATGTAGGCCACGCTCATTTCCATATTCCGACAAATCCGACGAAATGAATGCCCCACCGAGATATTATGTCTGTCTCCCTTTTATGCCTATATATGGAGTTCTTTGTAAGGCATGCCCAAATATGGAGTATATGTAGCCAGTTTGTGGAGTTAGTTGGTGCATTTATAGATAGATTAGCATTATGTAACCATCCCATTAACAAAAACTAAATTTCATCATTCTTTAAGTAGCATGTGACATGTCAAACTAGGGTTTTTTATGATTCTGAATCCATTCCAAGCATTAGTTTTGCCCAAAAAAACGCTCCTTGGGCTAAAAACAGCCATAGCCGTCATCACATTTGGGCAAGTATCTCATCCACCAGCTGTTTAAAAACCCGGAAGAAACTCCTGCCCTAAGCGGCAACTTGGTGAATAATCTACTGTGTGGATGCACCCTCTGAAAGGGACTGTGTTAATGCCTACGTAACTATTAGTTAACCACACACTCACACAGCCAGCAGCAGGTTATCCCCACTCAAGGAGGTCTTTCCTCAGTCTGCCACACAAACACAGACCCACTGGGACAAACTGCAACAGATTGGTGATAGCTGCATGTGTGTGTGTGCGTGCACACTCTGGAGGACTGAATGTGGGTGTATCATTTGCCCCAGTAGATAAGGCGGTGTAGCGGCTAGGTAATGATGCTGAGGCGAGGGAGTGCAGTGGTATTCTGTGCCGATCCCATCACTTCATATCATATATCACACATACTTGCAGTACTCCAACAGAAACCCCCCAACTGCCGGCCTACACATGCTTATGCACTACACATTTCACAGGTCTCCCCCTCCCATGCACGCATGATGCATTAGTATAGCTGTCCAGTGATTCCCTATATCTTTTGAATTTAAGGACCCCCCTGTTTGAAACGCATTAAGCCACAGATCATTGTATTCAGTCAGATACTGTAACTCATGAATAGATTTAAACAATATTTATTATAGAATGAGAATACAAGTGTGCATATAATATTTTATCTTGGCGTCGGCTCTGCTACATTTTAAGATAGATACAATAACAACCCCCCCATGGGGAACATAAATAACAGAGCCCACCGGTGGTGCTGGGGTGGCGGTGGGAGCAAACGTCACATAACAACAACCAGGAACCATATTCAGAAGGAAGGCAGGAGAAGCATGCAGTCTAGGTGAGCTTAAATACCCCGCCCAATTGGTCAGCTGACTGCCACATGTGTGTCTTGCACACAGTGAATACACCCATAGTAATGCAGTATATTAACCCCTTGAGTATATGTATGCACCCTTGAGCACAGCATGAAACCCCTCGAGTATATCTGACTAGACTAACTAACGCAACATTTAATTGAACTCTGATAATACAGGTCCATTTGGTGCCATTTGTACACTCTATGACAATGGTTCTCAACCAGCGGTCCGGGGACCACCAGTGGTCCTTGAGAGGGTTCCAGGTGGTCCCCAGTTAAACTTAAATGATGGAGAGTTGGTAACCAAATGGACCCTTAGCCTAACATGAAACTGAACATAACATGAAGCCGTTACCCTTACTGGTCATTTGGTTCCATTTTATGAGGCAAAGTTGGGCTGTATTTTGCGTGTCTTAAGTACCAGGTCTTATTCCCTAACTTGAGTAAACTAAAGACCTGGAGGCGTGATCAATGCCATTTGGCTATTCTGAGTGGCCAAAGAGCATTGATCACGCCTCCAGGTCTTTAGTTTACTCAAGTTAGGGAATAAGACCTGGTACTTAAGATTCAGAATAAATAATGGACTTAGACATGAAAAGGGTTGAAAACCACTGCCAAAGTAGACAGGGAGGGAAAGAAAAGAAAGATATCTTGATATATTTTAAATAGTCTATACATTTCTCATTCACTGCCAGAGTAATTACATTTTCCTTTTAAGTAGTCACAGAATTAGGCTAAATCAGGCTATTAAGCTAAATAATAATAATAAAAAAACATTTAGCCACTTGCCCGAATGCCCAGCATTATGTAAAAAAAAAAACACAAAATAATTGATAAAACGAAAGAAAGCAGCAAAATACTATTTGTAAAAATATGGATCCAATTTAGACGCCATTTCGGATTGCACTCACTCTCTATCAATGCCCCAATAGCAGCCAATCATATTTTCCATCCCTCTTTGATAGATGGCGCCTTCTCAACCTGGAAAAGTCTTGGGATTTATACTTTTAAGGACTTATATATGGAGAAGGTCTTTGCATCCTTTCAGCAACTCTCATTCGAATATACACTTCCCAAACAGAACTTTTTTAGATATTTACAGGTCCGTAGTTTTGTTCAGAAAACATTTCCCACGTTTCCAAATTTACCTAATGACACCCTTCTGACTCCGTTGCCAACCTTGAAGGGTGCGATCTCATGTATTTATGATGAGATTTGTTGTTTGCGCCCAGAGTCTTTGGATCCATTAAAGGCTCGTTGGGAGGTGGATATAGGAGAGGAGATAACTGAGGAGGTTTGGGATACAATTCTACATCGGGTACATGGGTCCTCTATTTGTGCGACGCATGCTCTTATTCAATGTAAATTACTACACCGTGTCTACTACGCCAAGGCCAGGTTGTCTAGAATATATAACGATGTGTCTCCTGAGTGTGATAGATGTTGGCAGGCTCCCGCAGACCTCATCCATACGTTCTGGCTCTGCCCTTCTCTGCACAAATATTGGACCGATATCTTTAATTCCTTATCAAAGATAGTCGGGCAAAGAGTGGAGCCCACACCTTTGGGGGCCCTGTTTGGTGTTTTTCCCTCAATACCGTCGCTCTCTAAACCAGAGAGGGATGTTTTGGCCTTTGTCACTTTGTTAGCTAGGAGACCAATTCTGACCAACTGGAAATCGCCCACTCATTGGGTTAGGGACACCTTGTACTGTGTAAAACTGGAGAAGATTAGACACTCCTTGAATGGTTCTTCCGATAGGTTTGGGAGGATATGGGGTCCATTCTTTCAATTAATTCAGAATTTGAATCCGTCTCTGCTTGGGGATGAGTGAGGTCTGCTGGACTTTTGTTTTAAACGTAGCTTATACTGTTATTGGATTGTATGGATTGTATTGTATTGGATTATGGATGTATCATGTACCTATGATTTTTTTTATATAGGATGTTGTGCAGTGGCGGTTGGAAGGTCCCACGGGCCCCTAGGCGAGATTGAAAGCCCCCCCCCCTTGGTGCTACACCAACACATCCCCCCCCCCCCCCCCCCCCCCCTCCGTGCACCGAACGCCGAACGGGACCGTAAATACCACTTCGGACTAAACCCCTGGCTAAACGTGGCTCAGTTGCAGCAGACCGTCAATGAATACACAGGTTGCATATTGAAAATCACGTTACATGTTGAAATGTCCATAACCATTAATTCCTGACGGAGCTAATCAAATACTGGACGGTGTAGGGCTGCTACTCACTTGTGCCTGCCGTCTGTAGGCTACTGTACATGGCTGTGATGAATGGGACAGCTTCGGGATTCGGGAAAGTTGATTAAATAGTCTCTTAATGTTTTTAATTCAAGTGATAAAGTTCACGTGGGCATGTCCGTCCATCTTTATGATTAGGTTACTGTTGTTGTCTTGGTATTCCTTTCATGCGACTTCACTCACCTCCAGTGCATGTGGATGGAGCTGCTGCTGTTGTGTTTGTATTCCACCTTACTCCATCTATCTTGCCTGTGGTAATTTTATGTCTTGTTTATGACTGTTCAAAGAATCAAAAATCAGGCGATGGGCAGAGCAGGGCTAACAACTGTATACAGCCACAGCGGACATACCGGAGCAAATCCATCTACTCTAGTACTCTAACGTGCAGCCAAGCAGCCCAGTTTAAACCCTCTATTTCCTGCCTGCGCCGTGAAGGGCCCTTCACAATAAAGCGTCTCCCTTTAACTCCCAATGAACTACATTTTACACTGCTTATTATTGACAGGAAATGTAGTCTTCACAAATGTATGTTTGTGGGAGAGAGAGCCAGAGAGAGAGAGTGAGAGAGAGTATACAGTTTACTACCACGCATCGGAGCGGCCGGCCGGGCCCCCCCACCCTCCCGGGCCCTGAGGCGACTGCCTCGCCTATATCTCCGCCCCTGATGTTGTGTACTGTTGTTTTGTCTGTTTTTGTCTGCCTTTTATTTTTCAACTTTTACTGATCTTGTATTTAAGGTTTGTTTGTCTTGTTTTCAATGTGTTTACTCTTTTATGTCATACTTGTGGGGTTTATTTAAGAGAAGCTGTTAATGTTAATTATTATTTTTCAAACTCAGTATTTCAATAATGCTTCTGTGAAAAAAAACAATAAACAAAGTTATAAAAAAAAAGAAAAAAAAGAAAAAAGAAAGCAGCAAATGAAAAAAATCAACAATCTCTAATAACAACCTAAAACTTGAACCTTAGTTGAAAAATACCAAAGTTGTCCTTTAAGTAAAGGAAAGGCTATGATGTCAAAAACTGACAAAAATATTTAGACTTTTTTGTTATGTCAACGAATAAGAATGAGACAAAGATGTTAGGAAGGAGATCAGATCAGAACTAATGTTTTTCTGGGACAGGTTGGGACAAAATCCAAATAGATCTAATCTCTTTGAGAGATTGGGCCGTTGGGTTGATCTATCCGGATGCAACGTCAACTAACAATATGCACAACAACAATAACACCAGGAGTATACACAGACATGGGAACAAATGAAATGTCTTGCAGATGATATGATGAATTCCTGTTCTGTTCTTTAACTACATAGAAGTGTCTATTTGTATGTCTCTAAATGTTTTGATGAATTGAACAATGTGGACCCTGTTGTAAACAAGTGTAATGCTTAATTGGGTCGTCCACTCACAGTTAACAGCCTCTGTATTGAGTTTGTGCTTGAAATGTACTGTAATTCTACAAACGGTTAATAAATATTTCAATCAATCAATCAGACAAAATGGTCAAATTTCACATATGATGTGCAGCATAACAAGACCCTTTGTAAGCCATGTGAAGCATCTACAGGAAAAACACAACCAACTGAAAAGTCAGCCCAATAAAACAAACTTAATCTAAAGTTATTTTATCAGATAAACTGGCCTCTTTTCGCCAGACTAGAAATACAATACGAGCTAAAGAAAGCACTGCTGGTTGCTGCCCTTTACTGAGAGAAGGGCATTGAGAGTAGTGAATGATACTAGAGTTGATCATCTTAGATCGTAAATTAAAAGATATGAGAGACTCCCACTGTCCTCAAATTGAAACAAATATTATGTTATAAAAACAAGAATGCACGTTTGAAGAAATGCAGTCTAGTTGATGTTGGATAACATGAGAGAAAGGAGCGGAAATTACAACTTGTAGCAGTGTGTGCATGCAAGGGGGAGAAAGAGTAAAATCTGAACTTGATTTCATCGCCCTTATTTAATCTCACATAATATACGGAGCAAATCGGATGACAAGGGTGATCATGGGCCAAGTGCAAATAAAGCTATTGCAGCCTATAGCAGACTATCTCTACAGCTATTCGATGTAAGTGCTTCAGAGTACAATCCTGACTCTGAATAACGACAGACCATGGAGAGGAGTCTATAGCCAAATGTATTGGCTGCACTGGATTACCAGTCACAGCGATTGGAGATGAGGAGAGTAGGCCTAATGCTCATTATATATAATGTCTTCATCTCAGATGGTCTTTTGTGAAAAAGCAAGGCAATATTTTTATTTATTTCATATGAGACTTTGTTGTATTTTTTTATTTGGTTAAAGGGACACTTCACCCTTTTTGTGTATATGTTAATGACGTTTAGAAGCTTTAGAACACAATATGTGGTTTTAGGTATTTTAGATTGTAGCAGTGAGCCCAGTGTCTCTGATGTCATGGACACTGGTCTCACTTCCTTCCTGGACTACAATTCCCAAAATACTTTGGTGCACTGCTACTCCTTGTGGATAGGGGAGGTCTGTCTTACTGAGTACACATGTAGTCCAGGAAGTAAGTGATCCCAGTGTCCATGACATCAGAGACTCTGGGCTCACTGATACAATCTAAAATATCTAAAACCACATATTACACACATAAAGACCCCCAGGAAAGTGTTCTAAAGCTCCTAAATGTCATTAACATATATTTTTTAGCAAAAAGGGTGAAGTGTAAATAAAACAGCAGCTGAATTTGTATTGCACATTCAAAACCTAATACCTCTTTAAGGGATTCATGTTTCCAGTGACTTTGGAATATCTAGAGAATCATTTAAACAGTCAATACATTACTTTAACTAAATCTGTATATTTTAGACCACTGTAGATTTAGTTGACTAAAATGTTATGGTATATTGTCAACTTAAATAAGACTATTTAAGTTAAACTATAGTTAAACTATATTAACTATATACTGGAATATGGAACTGGAACATATAAACAGAAAATGTTTAAAGTAAAAACATAAAGCAGTATTTAAACATAATAGGTATCCAAAACATACGATAACAATAAATAAATAAAACAAACGGGAACATTGTAGATAAAACACTTTGCACCTGTAGAGAAGTTAGCAGCAACATCAAACGACCCACTATATACCCACTTCAACAGCTCTAAAAACATCTGGCCTATTGCACAACTATTTAACCTGCTGAGTGGCCCACAGTGCTATGTTTGGAGTGTGAAGGAGACAGCTTCAGGATATGTGCTATTCTGGAAACATGGATGTTCTGGCCTTAATGTTTCTTAGTCCTCTGTGAGAAGGAAGGGAATTTAAAAGGTTGTTAGACGGGTGAGAGTAGTCCTTTAAGAAATTTAAGGCCCTCGTTTTATTTCGTCTGGGCTTAGAGCTTTCCGCTAGGGGTGGAAGATCACATCCAATCATTGTGGATGCGGTGTATGCACTACTTTGTCCAACTGTCTTCCTGTCCCGTTGCCAAACCACACACTTGATGTGTAGGTGAGGATGCTCTCCAGCGCTGCTCTATAAAACGGCATCACTGGATATACCACATTTAAATACACGCACGCACGCACGCACGCACGCACGCACGCACGCACGCACGCACGCACGCACACACATACACACACACACACACACACACGGGATAGACCAAATGAGGCCTGTGAGTTTTTTTCCCCCTTATTCTTCTTCTTCTTCTTCTTTTCTTAAATAAGTGGAAAAATGCACGTCTAAAGACCGCCCGTGGAGAGAAAATAAGCAGACCACACTGACTTTATGGACAAAATCTTTCCTTTTTCTCAGCTATTAAAAAATGCATTGCGCGGGCTTCACATGTCAGCTCTTTCTACTTTGTGATGGCTTTTATGGAAGGTGCCCTGGCTGGCTCTACTCCATCAGCTGGCAAACCAGGAGCGCCTCTGAAACGGCAATTCAAATGAAAGATCAGGTTGAGAGACCCAAACAAAGCACGAAAAACAAGCTTTCATTTGGGCTGTTTACGACGCAAACCCCCAAAGCCCTCTTCTATGCGAGAAAAAAAGGGCAAGGGTGTTAAAGAATAAAGCACAGCGACATGCCAGCAAAAAAAGAATAAGTGATCCGCTTGGTTCAAAAAGTGCAACGTGTTTCGGTTTTTCCCCACCTAAGGTAATCATTTCAACATGGTTTCAGTTGGGAGGAAGGCACAGTGTCACAGAGAGGTTAGTATATCAGACATATCCATCTACGCTGCAAAATCGTGAATGTCCATTTAAAGTCTGAGTTTAAAAATGGAACCACAGTATAGCGAAGGGCTTTCCCGAAACCGAAAGGTCACAGGTTTAACCTCCTTAGATCCTCAGAAGTGACCTGAGCCCCCAATTCCTGAAGATTGTATGATATGATCATAATAGTAAATAATTACAATATAAATAATATAAACCAATGTTACTTTGGCCACCGCTTTCCCCATCATTTTCAGTGGGATTATTAAATTCAGTCACAAAGTACGAGACGTGAGGAGGATGTGGTCCACGACCCTCTCGGCTCGGCCCAGAACCCCCTGCTGTTCCCCCCACAATGCACTGCAGCGTTACCAAGGGGGCTGCGGTGTGGCAGAGATGGCTCCCCAGTCCGCAAGGAACGCTCCCACTCGCACATTATAACACACTCAATCTAAACAGCATTCTTTACCGTGGGCTAGCTGTGGATGTGCGGGCCAAGAACACGAGAGCCT
>NC_139702.1:53964518-53967018 GCF_964188405.1 Protomyctophum parallelum | reverse complement strand
GTAGACATTTGCATAGCCGTGCTGCTCACACAGACGCACGCACGCACGCACGCACGCACACACACACACACACACACACACACACACACACACCTCTGTGAACGTCCACTGTGCAATTTCATTGCCATGGGTGCTTCTGCCATTTGCCCTGGGCATCGCTGCTGGCACAATTCAACATCACACACATAAATAAAGGACTGAGATAAAGAAGGGGGAAGAGAGTGCCAAAGTGAGCGAGGGTGCCTTGACGCTGTAAATTAAACATATATACTTTGAATGTGTCTGGATGTGTGTGTGTGTGTGTGTGTGTGTGTGTGTGTTAATACAGCATGCAAACTTACATGCACATGTTAGTGTCTGTTAGCCATGCTTACTGCTAACCGTTAGCCCTTGTCACTTACCTGTCTGTGAAATGAATGACATATAACAGGACAAGAAGAGAAAAAGAGACTCTTACCTTTGGAAGGGGAAACAGATGCAGCAGGATCATGGCAGGAACGCATGAAAAATAAATGTCAACATGAATCAACAAGACAATCTTATAATACCATTAACATTTAAATCAACAAGCCCCCAAACACTTTGTTCTCCCCTGTATCACTCACTGCCATGTTCAATTACCTTACCTGTAGCTACACAATGTCAGAAATGTGCCAATTAAGGTTTGTGTTCATTTTTTTAATACGGTCCCCGAGCATATTTTGTGGATTAACCTACAATCCCATGGTTGATCTATCTTCAAAACCCTGAACAATATACCGTTAAGGATTTACATGGAGCCCTTTATTCCACTAATAATTAAAATAATAGCCCACCTCGATCAGAATTTACTGACCCATTCCAAAATGAAGTTCATTCCCTTTGAACGGGAAAATATAAATGTTTTGTTTTAAAGAATTGTCACGTAGATGTTCCTTCTGGTCATGTTGTTTTGCAGTTTTCACATCTTATCCCATTTTACTTCACGCTCATGTAAGAACTGGATTTAATTATTCGGGACTTTGGGAAAAAAGACTCCCCTACATCCCCTTAAAAAATCCCCTATCCACCAAGTGGTCCTAGTAAGACTTAAAAACATCCCCTATCCACCATGTGGTCCTATAAGACTTAAAAACATCCCCTATCCACCATGTGGTCCTAGTAAGACTTAAAAACATCCCCTATCCACCATGTGGACCTATAAGACTTAAAAACATCCCCTATCCACCATGTGGTCCTAGTAAGACTTAAAAACATCCCCTATCCACCATGTGGTCCTAGTAAGACTTAAAAACATCCCCTATCCACCATGTGGTCCTAGTAAGACTTAAAAACATCCCCTAATCACCATGTGGTCCTAGTAAGACTTATAAACATCCCCTATCCACCATGTGGACCTATAGTAAGACTTAAAAACATCCACCATGTGGACCTAGTAAGACTTAAAAACATCCCCTATCCACCATGTGGACCTAGTAAGACTTAAAAACATCCACCATGTGGACCTAGTAAGACTTAAAAACATCCCCTAATCACCATGTGGACCTAGTAAGACTTATAAACATCCCCTATCCATCATGTGGACCTATAGTAAGACTTAAAAACATCCACCAAGTGGTCCTAGTAAGACTTAAAAACATCCCCTAATCACCATGTGGACCTAGTAAGACTTAAAAACATCCACCATGTGGACCTAGTAAGACTTAAAAACATCCACCATGTGGTCCTATATGACTTAAAAACATCCCCTATCCACCATGTGGTCCTAGTAAGACCGTGAGGGGTTAAATGGTGAGGTACACACAGATATTTAGGAGACAACCCTGGTGCTTTGAGATGAGCAGCGCGCGGCTCTTGTGGCGGTAATGGGGGAAATTGCGCTGAGAGGAAGAAGGACACATGCAATTAGAATCTGGCGGGGCGAGTGGGCAGCTGAGGTTGGGGGGTGGTTGGAAAAACGGACTCCGTTTTTCTTTCCGCTGGGACTCCCTTGTCCTTCCTCCCTCCGTTTAACTGCGGAGAACAGGAGAAGGGTGAGGAGGAAGGTGGCTCCGTACTGTACAAGAAGTGATTTAAGTGAAGGCTGTGTGTGCCTGTGGGTAAACAACAACACTCACTCTCTGTGGCTAACATGCTGACTGATGGCTGGCTGGTTGGCTACCTGGCTAGCTAGCCTAGTTGGCTATAGCTTTCTGACTAACTGGAACTGGCTAGCTGGTTGCCTATAGCATACTGTCTATAGCTGGTTGGCTACCATAGCTATAGTTTGTTAGCTTATACTGACTAACTGGAACTGGCTGGCTGGCTAGCATAATACTGACTATAGCTGGTTGACTTGCAGACTGACTGACTGACTGGCTGGCTGGCTGGCTGGCTTACTGTTATATCTGATTGGCTGGCTGACTGGATGGTTGACTTGCATGCTGGCAGTCTGGGCTCCCGCCTACACCTGTCCCTGTGTCCCAATGCAGTGACAGCAGCCCAGATGTCAATCAAATTAGTGCCCATCTATAGCTGATTT
>NC_139702.1:53949518-53962018 GCF_964188405.1 Protomyctophum parallelum | reverse complement strand
CTGAGACGTAAAAAAACGGTGTGCAAAATATATGCACACTGATATGCATATATGGAGACAGCCGACACACACACACACACACACACACACACACACACGTGCGCGCGCGCGATACACTTTCATTATGCATAGCATACACGTACAATCTCCAGTGTGAATTTAACTCTTGAGAGTGTAAAATGGGGGTCTCGGGGGTTAATGAACAGTGAGGATTTCTCACGCACACACACACATACGCACACGCACACACCCTGAGGTGGGACTGAGGTTGATAAGGCTGGGTGTGTTGTCACTACTCCAGTCACAACCTCCTCAGTTCTTTAATGCCATTCCTGTCATGACAAGACAGGAACACAGCAAAGTTCAGCACCTGCGGGCACCGCACCTCCACATGCACGCACACGCGCACGCACACACACACACACACACACACACACACACACACACACACACACACACACACACACACACACAGCAAAGTACTGTCACTCCATCGAGTTCTATAGAATGTATAATGATTTTCTTTTATGTGAATGTATTAGAGCACAAAAAGAGATACACGCAAGAGAAGGAGAAAAACATGTGTGTGTGTGCGTGTGTGTGAGAGAGAGAGAGAGAGAGAGAGAGAGAGAGAGAGAGAGAGAGAGAGAATGAGAGAGAGAGAGAGAGAGAGAGAGAGAGAGATCATACACCAATAATAACTCTCAGGCTAAAACCTCATACTACAGTGTCACGCAAAAGTAGTAAAAATAGCAGATCTACAGGCTTATAACACTTTGTGATGCATTCAGTGAGCCGGAGATATATTTGAAGAACAAAAACAAGTGAAAATGGTTAAATCTATCTGTGGGTTTTGAACCAATTAAAGAAAACGAACTAAATAAATGTGAAGTTTCATGGAAATGGGACGCTGTGTTTGCATGGTCTTAGGACAAAGTCTGTAGATGTAATTGTTTGCCAAAAATCTGCCTCCTGGTGGTGCTATAATAGGCCAAGGTGGACACTGTGTTCAAGATTTGAGGCGGGGTTTTTTTTTTTCAAAGTTTGGAAGACAATCTTATCCAATCAGGACGGAATAAGAAAAAACGGACAGATCTGCAGTTTAACCCATTCTGACCGGGCACCCATTTTGGTGTCAGCATCATGTTATGCTTTAGCTATTTAAAAATAGCAGATCTACAAGCTCATATCGCGCCACCGAGTGGCGCGATACGAGCTTGTAGGTCTGCTATTTTTTTTTAAATTGAAGAACGACTGACATTTTTAGAATCTGATCTCAGGTCAGAATGGGTTAACAAAAATGGTCTTCTATTTGAAAATGTAGGGCCAGAGCTTCTCCTCTGCCCTCTCCAGGGAGCGTGTAACAGTTTGGGACATGAAGGGGTTTCCACCCTGATATACAGAGACATGCCTGAAAGAGAGAGAGAGAGAGAGAGAGCACAGGAAGAAAGATGGAGAGGTGGGGGTGCGACAGAGAGAGAGATGGGGGGGGGGGGGTAATCACTGTCTCCATGCTGCTAAATTACCTGAGTTGATTTCAGTCCAATCTGTCTCTCTGTCTCCAGAGATGAGGGGAAGAGCGTGGGGGTGACATTTCCCAGCATCCATTGCCTACCTTCTCCACTCCCCACGGACACACACACACAGCAGGCAGACACACACGCACGCACGCACGCACGCAGTCACGCACGCACACAGTCACGCACGCACACAGTCACGCACGCACGCACGCACACAGTCACACATGCACGTGCAGTCGTGCGCACACACACACACACACACACACACACACAGATACTGTAGGATACACAAGCACTTACACTAGGGCATTCACTTCTAGTAATTTTTACTAGTTGACTAGCTGCCTAGTTTACTAGTCGACTAGTTGACTAGTTGTTTAACTACCGGTACCTATTATGTAAAAACAAATATATATATATTTGTACATTTAAAAACATTTAAAAACTGTGTACATTGGTGACTATAACTATAATCTACCTAGTCAACTAGTACCAACTAGTAGATAAGCAACGAGTTGCTTAATGCCCTAGCTTACACACTCTCACAGATGCACATTCACAGATGCAGACAATCTCGCAGGCAGTATTGTAAACTCTGAATGTGTCATGAACACAAACACACACTTGCTTCCCTCACGAATGACATCATGGCTGGCCTCGTCTTGTCTCCGATAACTCAATCCATCTCAACCTGCCCTACTCTGCTCTGCTCCTTCTACACAACTCCAGATTCAACTAATGCCTTATTAGGAAGGCAGGGATTAGCACCCATGTGTTTTTGGTTTGTTGGTTCGATTGTTGCGTCGTGTTAACAAATCCCAGATCAGATCAGACCCCACTGTGATGGGTAATGGAAGGAGTAAGTAAAACGGAGAGAGGTAGAAAGAAAGAAAGAAAGAAAGAAAGAAAGAGAGAGATACAAGAGGCAAGAGCTGAGATGAGAGGGTATAGGGGGAGGAGAGGACAGGAGAGGAGAGAATGGTAGAAGGAGAAAGTTAATGTCAGGATGTGCCCATAATGACCAGTGTAAGCTCCAGTGGGAGACGCCTCCTGCTCCAGCTCCAGAGAGGGCAGCTTGATTGGGGATAATTGGCTAGTCTTCACTAGCGGTTACCATCCAGGCGTGGAGACAGAGGAGGGCACATGGGGCTGGCACAAGCACACACGCGCACACATGCATGCACACACACACACACACACACACACACACACATGCGCGCACAGTATGTTGTATATGCATCTATATACATATACTACAATGTATGTGTATGTGTGTGTATATATACAGTATGTATATATATATATATTATATATATATATATATTATACACGCACGTATGCGCGCGCACACACACACACACACACACACACACACACACACACACACACACACACACACACACACACACACAGGGGATGGATCATGGGACTGACATGGCGGGCCTCAACCCTTAGCCCTGCCATCGGGGCAAAGCGTGCGAGAGCAGGAGCTCACAGACTGTAATTCTCACCCGCTATCCTTACAGAACCTGAGTCCTGCATGGTCTACACTAGCAACTACTGTACATCCACTGTAAAAACAAGAAATTATGACATACTGCTTTTATATTTGCGGTGGTGGTCCACAGTAAAAAAAATTGCAGATCTACAAGCTCCCAACGTGTAGAGTTATGAATATGATGCATTGTGAGCTTGTAGATGGAGGATGTATGGGTTGTTGCCAGTGTTGCCAACTGTCGTGACAGAAATAAGCTATCCAACCTCCAACTGTGGGGAAAAAAACAATCCAAGTGTGGCTGGAAATAAGCAGACCATGGCAACCCTGGTTAATGCTGGCTTACAACATTGAGGTGGCAGAAAACTGCGCGCTCAAGCGCTGTTCATGCAGCCTGAATAGCTATTTTAAGCATGTGAGCCGCCATTGGACTGGCCCCATTAAGTGTACGGAGTTGTCAGACGACAAACTAGGTGGCGAACTTGTCGTGTACATTTCCAGGGTATTCTGGTAAAAAAGGGTAAACTTACCACTCTGGATTTTTGCCAGAGTGCGTACGGCTCCAGTGTTGTGTACCCTCCTCCTCCACGCTGGCACACAGAGACCTTTCTTCCAGACATAAATCTGTGTATATTTAGATGTTACATTGTGCCATCATGTATTACACAAATGGATCACCTTAAAAAGCAGCCGTGTGCTCTGCTCCTGCAGAGCAGAACAAACATTTAATAGATGCATAGATTTAAACCCGCGTTTCTCTCATGGCCTCCTCAAGCTCCTATTAATCACCGGGCTAAAAGCACAACTATAAAATGCAGACGGCACGCACGTACGTGCACGCTCGCACGCACACACACGGAAAATAGAAGGGCTTAAAAACACAATAACTCACGTAATATACACAAGCAATAGAGGGCTGTTAACTGTCTTTCTTTGGATAAAAAACAGCAACCCGTTCACGACAAAAAAGGCATGCCACAAAAACATGCATGAAAAGCCCTGATGCACGTTAATACCCACATGCATGCTCGGCCCCTTCACACACTTTCCCTCTCAATGGGATAAGATCATAAAGATATACATCATCTTAGCTCCCCCCACACACCCCTTTCTCTCTCTGTAGAAACTCTGGCGGTTAGTTATTAACACATAATGTAGGTTCTATTGGTGCTGACTGCTTTTACATTGGTGGCTCTTATGACCACCAATGTGTGGGACCACCAGTTTGTGTGTGTGCACACACACACACACACACACACACACACACACACACACACACACACACACACACACACACACACACACACACACACACACACACACACACATACACGCCACCATCCCACCCTCCCCTCTTTCCCTCCTTGCCTATCTTCACACACTCACAAATTCTACAAAACAATTTTAGTACAGAGATCTGCAGCCACTCCTCCCGCCCACATCAGGACATATAGTGAAGGAGGGTAAAGTAATTCAAGTTAAGTTTGGGTCCTGGGAAAAGGTACTGAGTGACAGGGAGTCCCTCCCTGTGATGTGTTCTGTGCTCCTGCATGGGGACAAACCGCAGCAACTCACACAACAATGTGGAATTGAAGTGCACACTCACACAGTTACACCCCCTCATCCTCTGTCACTCTGCCAGGTTTCCTGGGAGAGAAAGGCCAACCTGCCCTTTCACGCACGCACGCACACACACACACACACACACACACACACACACACACACAGCTTGGGCAGTGTGTTGGCGGCGAATAAGGGAGTGTACATGTGTAGGAATGTGCCAATGATAAGTAGAGAGGGTGTCAGTTCTCTCTCTCACTGCAGTTCTGTCTGAACTTCACCTCCACCTGTCTGCCAAAGAAAGAAAGGATAGTATCCCGGATCACTCGCTCTGCATGTCTCTCCCTCTTCTCTCCTTCCTTCCTTCCCTATAGCTGTCTCCTTCACTCTATAGCTTTTCTGTCTGTGTGTGTGTGTGTGTGTGTGTGTGTGTGTGTGTGTGTGTGTGTGTGTGTGTGTGTGTGTGTGTGTGTGTGTCCCGGCTCCCACAGAGTGTCCAGGTCACAGTGACATCCTGTTTTAACACACGTGCACTCGCCTGTGCATGCACACACGTACACACACTTTAGATGGGACTGCCCACTTTAGATGGGTGTATCAGATAAGTAAGACAAATTAATTATGAAAGACAAATTAATTGTTATCTATTATATTTTGTACTGTATTGTGATACACTATGTGCGAAATAAAATGAAATGAAATGTATGTGCTGCATATGAAGTGTCCACACTGCTTTACTATAGCCCCACTGCTGCTAAAAAAGAGCCTCAACCATAGACCATATCTCCTCTCTACAGCATGCTGGGGATCTGTAATTATTATTCTTACTTTTTCATCCACACACTTGCACTACCTCCCCACGCACAGCTGGAAGAATCAAGGCAATATTTTAGGGCAATGGCACACTGTGTATGTATATGGGGTAATTAAGCTCACTTTATCAAACTCATTAAAAAATTAAATAAATAAATCACATGGCCGAGTGTTGCGTGCAACAGCAGGGGTGCAAGGGACAAGTGAAATCCCTTATCTCGTAGCTCGTGTTTTCCGTTTTATCACAGGGATTATGGCGTGAAAGGAAACCGCACTGCGCCTTAAAAGCCAAAGAGTGTTGGAGCGGCGGGGGAGAACTCGCATTGATGGTGACCTCAGGAATTGAAACGTATTGCGTGGCTGCACTTGCCTTATGTAACTGCGGGTGAGAGCGCTAGCTCAATGCATGAAATGGACTTTTACATTAAAAGAGAGACTATTTCCAACAGTGTACATATAGCCCCTGCAGGACTGCCAGGGAAACCCTGCGGGGCTCAATCATTGGAATGCTATAACCCACCATTCCCTTCCCCCTCCAAATTACATTTCCCCTTAATTATTACTCCCATAAATATGGCACCGTGGCTTTTTTTGAATGTTTCTTGTTATCCTTCTGTGATGTCCGCAGCTTTTAGAATTACAAAGAGCTCCTGCCTGGTCTGGCCTCGTGCTCACAGCTAAGTACCCACGAAGGTCTGGCCTAGCTTATCTACTTCTTTATTTGCCTGTTAGTTTGTGTGCAAGGCGGTTTTTGCTTTAAATGCTGGATTCTTATATATTTATTTATTTATTATTTTAAATGGTCCTTCATGTGTGATGGTGGGTGTACAAAGCGGTTGGCAGGGCCACAGAGGGTGAGTCAGGCCATTAAAGGAGACCATTGAACAAAAGCAGATGCTCCAAGCTCTCACTGGCAGACGAGGAAGCGGAGGCAATGAGAGGGCTGAGGAAAAGGTGTTGGATATTATCTTCTCATTTCCCAAGCTGCTATGATATGTGCGTGCGTACGCGTGCGTGTGTGTGTGTGTGTGTGTGTGTGTACACTTGCATTTATAATACCTGTTCCGAGCTCCAATTAACTGCATTATTGTCTCTCCGTGTGGAGTGTGGGGGGGGGGGGGGGGTGGTTGACCCTACAGGAAGCTGCTGGTTACCCAGCTTCCAGGTTACCCAGGTCACCTGTACTGGCTAAATGTCCTCACTTTGCTCATTGTACTATATCTGTTCTATATTACGTGGCCACGTGGTTCCGACGCGTACGTGCATGTGCGTGCGTGTGTTTGTGTGTGTGTGTGTGTGTGTGTGTGTGTGTGTTTGTGTGTGTACACTTGAGTCTAACTAGAATGAGTCAGTCTTAATGAGGCAGGCAGAGAGCACAGAGCTCATGTTAGCATTAGTCTCAGCTACTGAGAGGCTGATGTGTTGAGACCTGCAGCACCGTTAGAAGGTTAGGAACTTCTGCGCAGCTTCCTGGCTGGCTATAGCCCGCTGTCTCATCCCACCCCACCCCACCCCACTCCAACCCCAGCTCTCCGTACTCAACCTCGATACACCCCACCCTGCGACTGACAGGGAAGGGTGTCTGCGCTTGCCCACTGTGGCACGACGACAGGGCCTGGGTGGGATAATGCCTTAGTGAGTCACACTGTTAGAACCTGCACTGGAAGACCCTTTTCTCCCGCTCTTTCTCCCCCTTTCTCTCAGCTAGACATGGCCAGAGGGATGGTGGCTGTCAGGGAAGGAGAGTGAATTAGTATAGGACTTAGTTAGGGACAGAAGCGTATTTAGAAATGACAGACTTAGTAGAAAGTAACTTACAGTAGGACATATATTGACTTAGGAATTAGGATTTGTTAGGGAGAGTGACGTATAGGACATAAGAATAGTGACTTAGTTACAGTAGCAATCATACATACATATATATTTTAATGTATTTCATTGTTTTACTTTTATCATTTTTATCCCACGATTTTGTAACCCATTTTTCAGCCCTGTGTCAATTATCTAATGTGGTCCTGGGCTCTACACACCCTCCACCAACCTAGTCCCCATATATGGGGGACATGGGGAGAGCACTTGAAGCACATGCTTCCTTCATGCCTGAGTGTCCAAGTTGCTCCTTTACACCTGCCAGGGGGGAGTTTCCCTGGTTGGACATAGCGCGTGAAAGGAACACATTATTCCAACCAGTTCCTTTCCCCTCCATCATGTATTTCATTGTTAAAAGACAAAACATACCGTTTATGATGTGCTGTTGCTTTCCAATCATCATATCAGATGCTAGGACCTTGCAGCATTTATTTTACAGCGTTACTTCCATATAGACAAATGCTGTAATGACAACAACGCTAGAACAGACTACTACTACACGTTACACAGTACAACTTTAAGTTAAGGATAGTGACTTAGTTTACACTTAAGTTTAGAATACTGACTTAGTTAGTTATTTAAGTTAAGCTTAGTGTACTTACGATAGGACTTAAGTTAAGGCTTAGTTAGGACAGAGACTTAGTTAATACTTAGATAGTGATGTTTCATGTGTCTCTCCACATTTTCTGCCTTTGGTCTCCTGTCTCTCTGAAGCCCTACACACACCGTCTGCGAACGCCGCACGTCAAAACAACCGCCTCCGTTATTTTCAATGAACCTATGCCACACCGGCGGCGTCCGACGCGCGTTCACGCCTCGCCTGGCGCTCCGATATGCCACCGTTCTATTTTCCAGGCGTTGCCGCGTCGCTGCGCACGCGGTGTGTGCTGGGCTTAAGAAATAAATAGCCAGCACTTCTTCTGGTATACTTTTAATTAATAAAAGTACCAGAAATACTCATACACGTACCTGTAACTACACCGTGACGCAGACAACGCAGCTGCGTGGGGGCCCAAGAGGCGAGGGGGGCACACGTCCGTCCACCCGTGCCACCGGTAAAATACAAATATTAAAACACACAGAGATGCAATGACAGTTGAGTTGAACAAAGTTTGTGTGCTGATGGGGGCACTCACTGACCAGCACTCACTGACCAGCCTGCGTCGGGGCCTATACTGACGTCTAGTTACGCCCCTGCGAAACGCGTCCATGTTTGCTGTATCTGACCGTATAAGCATAGGTATTCAAAATACCAGACGGACTTCGGAGTGCTGGCTATCACTTACTGTGTATCTTAAACTGCACACAGATTGAGAGTGCTCATAATCCTTTCCTTACTGTCTCTCTACACTGACCTATCTGCAATAAAGCATAAAAATGCCCCAAAATAATAAATAAAAAAGGAGGGGAAAATAACTACTACATCTATAGGCAAGGTTGGACAGCTAAGCTTTGTTGTGACTCTTTCTTGAGTCAAGTCAACATCATTATGACTAAGACCTTGCCATGAAAGCATACAATCTAAATCACATGACTGCATGGATGTGACGCGATAGGGAGAAGTGGGGGTGGCTGGGGGGTTATAGGCTAGACTTCAGCACACTTGAAGCTGCGTCAACTGTCCCAGTTACCTAATTTCACCCAAGAGAATGAGCCTGTAGACATACAGGTACAAAGATAAACCACCAGTTAGCCAAATTAAGTTGTGCTGAGACACACTATGGTTGTTTGTTTGTATGTTTTTTTTATTCACATACTGTATGTACTGCACAAAAAACTCCTCAGTGTTCATTTACCTGAGAGAGTGTAATAAATGGGTCAATTTGGATGCATGGCTATACTCTGAGAGTTCAGTAAAAACTGAAGGGTTGCCGTGTGCCAAAAATAGCAGATCCGCAAAAATAAAAATAGCCAATGCAAGCTCACAAAACGATGTGTTGTGAAGCTTGCATATTTTGGCAAAGAGATTTGGTATAAACCCAAAACGCAAAAGCGGTTGCAACCATCCATCCGTCCATTTGACGAGGGTTTGAGGTGGTTTAAGTGGCTGGAAGAGGAGCGTTAAGGCAGGAACAAGGACACAAGGAGATGGAGGGAGACAAGGGACTAATGGACAGATGGACTGACGGACAGACAGACAGACACAGAGGTAATTGTCTGAGCCAGCTGGAGTGTAGGCGCCAATGACAGAAGGACAGCGAAGGGGAAGCAGAGACAGGCCAACAAGCGGAAGGAAAGACATTCTCGCTTTCCTTCTCTTCCACTGGCGTAGTCAGTCATTAGACCAAGGATCAGTAAGGCCCCGTTGAACACATCAATGTCACATAACCTGTGTGTGTGTGTGTGTGTGTGTGTGTGTGTGTGTGTGTGTGTGTGTGTGTGTGAGTGATTTTTTCGGACATGGTGGCAATAATGGAAGCATATTTTGTCAATAATCCACTCAAAATGGGCCCAGGCCGTAGCGTAACGGTCTGGGCACCGGATTGGTGATCCGTGCCGCGGTGTGCCGCGGGTTCGACTCCCGGACCCGACACGGCCTTTACCGCATGTCATCCCCCCATCTCTCTCCCGTTTCCTGTCAGCCTACTTTCTATCCCTTAAAAAATCAATAAAGGCGTAAGCCGCAAAAAAATATCTTAAAAAAAAAATAATAATAATAATCCACTCAAAATGGACTATCAGCGACACCTATACAGTATGTCACTGTATATGCCATTTCTATGAACCACTTAAACCCTATAATCGTAATTAACAAGGGTCCCCCTGCAGCTGGCTATATTTTCCTTTTCTCCTGCTACAGAAGAATCTCATCACCAAAACAGCCGATCTACAAGCACACAACACATCACGTTGTGATGCATTGTGAGCAGTGCGAGTGCATGTTGTGAGCTTGCAGATCTGATATTCTTTTCCGCCCCGGAATAGGGACGTTCCGGTTCATGTGGTTAAAAGTGTACTGCACGAAAGAAACCCTTACCGTCAAGGTAACATTCCATTCCTCAGCATCGGCGAGGCATTCAAAAGCATCGACACAAGACCTTCCTGTGCACTCTGCTGTGCGCGCACACACACACACACACACACACACACACACACACACACACACACACACACACACACACACACACACACACAAGACCTCGCCGTGCACACTGCTGTGCTGTCCTGCTCAGAGGAAGTACAGCTGTTAAACAAGTGTTTATCATCCCATACTGTCCCAGCTGCTGATGCTAGGAGGGTGCACACACACACACACACACACACACACACACACACACACACACACACACACACACACACACACACACACACACACACACACACACACACACACACACACACACACAGTAGAGGAACGATCATGAGAGAGATATCGATCGATATTTTAGCGACAAGGCCCAGGAACGTTTGATGGATGCCCCCTGCTGCACTTCTGACTTCCACAACCATGCAATTACACACACACACACGCACGCATGCATGCACGCACGCGCGCCCAGCCGCACACACATACACACATACACACACACACACACACACACACACACGCACTTGCGCACGCATGCACGCATGCGCGCGCGCACACACACACACACACACACACACACACACACACACACACACATACACACACACACACGATTTCCTGAGTCTGCCCATAAATCTTGACACTTGCAAGACAAAGAATGTGACACAAAAAACATGCAGGGAGAGGAAGCGAGAGAGAGGGAGGGTGGCTTAAAGGAGAGGTCTCATGAACTAGAGGAGAGGAGAGGGGAGGGGAGGGGAGGGGAGGGAAGGGGAGAGGAGAGGAGAGGAGAGGAGAGGAGAGGAGAGGAGAGGAGAGGAGAGGAGAGGAGAGGAGAGGAGAGGAGAGGAGAGGAGAGGAGAGGAGAGGAGAGGAGAGGAGAGGAGAGGAGAGGAGAGGAGAGGAGAGGAGAGGTCCTGCAGTGGGAACATATTTAGGGGATGTTTTACCAGTAAAGGAGTGAATGTGTGACCAGTCCCTCCACCCCCACAGTGTCTTCCTCTCAGTCCCTCCACCCCCACAGTGTCTTCCTCTCCGTAATCGCCTGTGAATCTGTCCCTCTCTCCTCTCTCCTTCTCTCCCTGCATGTCTCCAACATGGTGTTAAGTCCCAGAGTTCAATTAACATTTCACTGCCATCCTCACCCCTATAACCTGCTCTCTCTCTGTGCCAAACAGTCACACAACAACAGATAGGATACCTCTGTGGCCTTTGCCCTTGTCCTCTCCTGCCCTGCCTCCCACCCTGAGGGGGGGTTGGGGAGTTGGGCCATTGCGGAACATTCCTGGGCTACAGAACTGGGCACTAATCCCCTACAGCTGTGCCCCTGTCCCTCCACGGCCCTCCGCCTCCTCTCTCACTCCCTCTCTCCTCTATCTCGCTCTCCCTCTTTATCTCTCTCACTCCTTTCTCTCTCCGTCCTTCCTAATCTGCCCCCCCCCCCCCCACACCTCTCTCTCTCTCTCCATTTCTCTTCTCTCCTATCGCCTCTGCCGCTCCCAAGCAACTCTAGCCTCCTGCCTTAGCCACAGACTTGGTCCTTGCAGCGCAATGCATTTTTCAGAAGCTGCTCACAAGTGACACGTGTAGAGCCAGGACACTTCAGTTAACATACACACAGAAGAGACCAACAACATACACACACACGCGCACATGCACAGGCACGCACACACGCACACACACACACCCAGAGTGAAGTACTACATTATTCCCTGTGCGTTCACAAGAAAGAACACACCAAAACACACATGCACACACGTCCAATTGTATTGTCTACTTAAGTCACCACTAGGCAAAAGGTACTGACAAACACACACACACACACACACACACACACACACACACACACACACACACACACACACACACACACACAATCCCCTCTGGCTGTGCCCCCGAGCCTCCTCTCTGAGCCTATAGGTTGAGGGCCCGGTGCCTGCAGCTTCCCATGCAGAGACAGACCTTGGGAGACCTCGACATGACTCCTCTCCTCTGGGACACGCTCCAGCTCCTTCCTCCATATTTAAGGAGAGAGAGAGAGAGGAGAACCAATGCAGGGAACACGGCGTGTGCACTTGGTATAGCCTTGGTAGAAGGTATAAATAATGAAAGCATGAGCAGATAGAGACATACTGGTGCCTCACCGCAGCGTTTGAAGGAGTGTGTCACTGACAGTGTTTTTTGGAACTGACACACATACACACACACACACGCA
>NC_139702.1:53939518-53944518 GCF_964188405.1 Protomyctophum parallelum | reverse complement strand
GGACTGATCTCATGCTTCCTTCAGTGCATGAGGAGTCCAAGTCGCTTCTTTTTACCTCACAGGGGGGGGGGGGGTTTAATCGGTTGGACGCAGCGTGTGGAATTAACACGTTATTCCAGTAGTTCCTGCCTGATGGAGTTGGCGAGCCATGGGGAGGCAGTATAGAGACCAGGAGTACTGCATGCTTTTTGTGAGGTTAGAACATGAGGGAGGGCAGAATCCATTTGTTCCGGCCGACGGGCCGGCCGGTGAACACCGTCGGCCGGTCGTTTTAAGGGTCGGCCGGCCGGATTTTTTATTTTTTTTGCACCGGCCCTAGGTCTGCCGGTCGGCCGGTCCGTGGATAGGTCGGCCGGTCGTTTGATAGGTCGGCCGGTCCATGGATAGGTCGGCCGGCCGGTCGTTTTTTTTTGTTTTTTTGGGGGGGGACCCCCAAATGGTAACTCTGTCATTTCGTGGAATCGTGTCGCCCCCCTGGGGGCGTCTTTGGGGGTCTCAAGGTTCGGGGACCCCCATGGACCCCCAAATGGTAACTCTGTCATTTCTCTACCGTTTTGGACGGGGGTGGGCTCGTTGGAATCGTGTTGCCCCCCTGGGGCCGTCTTTGGGGGTCTCAAGGTACGGGGACCCCCAGGGACCCCCAGGAACCCCCAAATGGTAACTCTGTCATTTCTCTACCGTTTTGGACGGGGGTGGGCTCGTTGGAATCGTGTCGCCGCCCTGGGGGCGTATTTGGGGTCTTAAATAAAAAATATAAAAAATCCGGCCGGCCGACCCTTAAAACGACCGGCCGACGGTGTTTACCGGCCGGCCCGTCGGCCGGAAAAAAAGGATTCTGCCCTTGCTGGCCTGGTGCCCATAGCGTCCCCAGTGGGAATCGAACCCAGGACCTTCTAGTTGTGAGGCAACAGCGCTACCGGGTAGAGGTACCCTTGAGCAAGGCATTTAACACCCAACTGCTCCAGACAGTGGAGCTGCTCAGTTGCTGTATACTCAGTGTTCATGTATCCATTCGTATAGCTCTGTGAGAGTAGAAACACAACTGAATGAAGTTAACACTCAAAACTTTACTGTGGTATATGTATGTATGCGAGTACGAAGCTAACATTAAAATGTATCCGTGCACTGTGGCTATAAAGTAAAACGGGCAGATGGAGTATCCATCCAGATGATTATGCGGGTACATTGTGTATGTTGATCAGTTAATTGAATCAAGTGAACGGATGCAGAGCATTGGTTTGGAGTCAGACTGTGAGTACATGTCTACTCCTCTATAATACTGGTAAGAGAAAACCTCCCACACACACACACACACACACACACACACACACACACACACACACACACACACACACACACACACACACACACACACACAACACACACACACACACACACACACACACACACACACACAAACACATCCCCACGCCAGCACAGTCAAATGGACCGTTTCCTGACACACACATACACACGCCTATGGCCCAGTGCTGGGGACTTCCCCTGCCATGGCTGCCAAATGTTCCTGACTGCTTCCAAGGCAGAATGGAGATATGAGCCTCAGCTAGACACACACGCGCACACACACACACACACACACACACACACACACACACACACACACACACACACACACACACACACACACACACACACAATGCTAAGACAATGAGAATAGCAGAAATGCAAGTCTCTTTAGTAGCATTCTTCTTTACCATGGACTTCTTTTCATTGTCTACTACTGCAGTGAATTACCATTTTGTATGCACAATAATTCTGCTTCAAATAGTTAATGAAAAGGTATGTGATACACAATGTACTTCAGTATGAAGATACAATACTAGTACAGGTCATGCTGTGTAAATATAAATAAATACTTAGTGGTAATGTTTGTTTACTTGCAATATTACCAGGGTTATTAGAGAAGGACACTAAACTAAAGTAAGATGTCTGTCAGCGTTGACAGACACACTCCAGTCCCCCTTTGGCCCAGTGGTTCCAGAGGTCCACAACCAGGTTTTCATTATGACACAAAAGCATACCAGGTGACGCTAATTAGTTCCTTCTTTCCTGCTTATGCTGCATTACACAATGGCAGCTAAGATAGGCTACCTTTCTTTTTCAATTGTCATGAAAAGATATACAAATCGACGTTTGGAAAAAACTATTCTGACTTTTTTTAAATTGATTACGTAACGTTACATCTCAACGTCTCACATCGTCTCACCATCGTCTGGGCGAGGCGATCGATTAACTGGGAATGGTCTGTCAGTTAAAAAGTTCCTCTTCTGTCCGCTTCAATGTTTAAAAAAAAAAAACCACCATTTATCCTGGATCCTCTTCTCAGATTGAGTTTTTGATCAAACAAGCTTTATTCACGGTAAAGCGTTGCTGGTTACGGTTACAACATATACGTTTCGGTGTGAATTATAAAAAGATCGCAGGACGATCCGTTAGCCCTTTTTCTAACTCCTGGGATAACTTTCGCCCTTAAAAAAAAGCACCTGACTGAAAAGGCCTTGGCAACAGAAGAACAGGGGGCGAAATAAATCGCAGCATCAAATGAGTTAAGCCAATTTAATTTTAGGATATAAATGATATTCTATATATATTTTGAAGATTTCCCAATGTTACATTTATTTAGTTCAAGCTATTTAGTCAGAGTAAGAGCAAATAGCCATGGGGGGGCTCCTGTGCTAAGGGTCAGGGGGTCATCTTTACACCTGGAGTTGTGCTGACAGAAAGAGCAGGATCCAGAACAGATGCACAGGCTGCTCTACACTCCCAGTGTCAAGTGTTATCACAGTATCCTATCCCATCTCCTTCCTTTGTGACCCGTTCTCCTTCTAAATACACTGCCGTTTTGAAGAAAAAGAAATTTAAAAATAAATCTAGCTCGGGTTGGATACAAGGGGAATGGTCTCCAATACATGCTTCAACTGTAGGGAATTCAGAGTGTTTTAATGTTGGCTGCTTTGCATTTGACTGTAGATAATTCATGTATATATATATATATATATAATATATATATAATATATATATTATATATATATATATATATATATATATCTTTGATCATGAGTGGTGCTTTGGGTCACCGTCTGCCTGTCTGTCTATTGATCTATGTATCTGTATAACATATTATTAGTATCTATGAATACCTCTGTCTGTTTCTTTACTGCCCCTCCCTGGCTTTGTTTTCTCCCCTCTTCTCCGAGCCCCGACTGTCCATCCTCCAGAAAAGCTGTTCTCAATCTGTAAGAGGGAGAGGTGAGAGGAGCCAGTGTCAGGCCCTCTCTCTCTCTCTCCACAGAGGAGGGGGAAGTCCCTCCATGGAGCTTCTAGAGGCTGACACAGAGTCCCACCCCGAGGCCTTGACTACACCAATATGTATATTTTCTCTAAACTTGTCCTCGGTTTAAAATGAAAAAGATTGATTGGGTAAGGTCCCGTGTGTAATTTCCAGAGCTAATCTTGCAAACCATTGTGACCAATCAAGAACCAGAATGTACTGTATGCACAAGGCCAGCTATAGGCACATTTGTACCTCCACAATTTCTTCACCACATTATGCTTATAACATTTACTGTCACCCTACTCCCTCTATAAAATAATAAAGGCGAAAGCCACAGAATCGTGAAAAAAAAGCCATGTATCAGACTGTACATGAAAAGATGACCGATGTCACAGGCTGGTCACATGCAATCTGAGATCCCCACATTGTAGCCCACGCTGTCGTGCAAACGATTTCCTAGTTTTAAGAAATCTTCACTTTGGAAATGCGTTTAAAAACATCTGTTTTAGTGACCTAAGTCTGTTTTGCATGTGTACGATAGGCCCAAAACTAAGAGGGAAATGTTATTTTGCAAAAACTTCCATGTTAGTGTGGACAGTGTCGGACTGTTGTTCAAAAAGGTGCTGCTTGACAGTGGATCTGTTTTCCGAAAAATGGCGGTCCTGACCCTGACGATAACCCTTACTGTCAGCCCCAATCTATACTTGTCTGTCTCTCTTTCTTTGTCTTCTGTCTGTCTGTCTGTCGCTCTCACTCACCTCTCTCTGTCTCTCTCTCCTCTCTACCTATCTCTCTCTCTCCTTCTCTCTCTCTCTCAGTCACACCTACACTTCAGAGTGTTTGTGAACAGTGGGCCTGTTTTTTTGGGGAGAGCGTGTGTGTTTTGAAGAGAGCGAGAGTGTCCGCGCCACACAGAGCTGGTTGGAGGCTTGCCGCCGCGGCAGGCGGACGGGGGTGTGGGTGGGAGGGGGGGGGGTCTTGTTGGAGGAGTCCTCCGAGGCCAGGGGACTGGGCGGTGGTGAGAACTCCCAGGAGAGTACAAGGGGGGGAATTCTGTACTGTTATTTGTTATGGGAAAAATGAGAGAGGGAGAAAGGGACAGAGGGAGGGAGGGAGGGAGGGAGGTGAGGAGGGAGGGGGTAGGAGAGGGAGGGAGGAGGAAGGGTCAGAGGAGAGAACTGTGGGAGTGTTCGTCGTGTCGTGTGAGGAGAGAGAGTGCAGCCGCGCGCATGTGTGTGTGTTTGTGTGTGTGTGTGTGTGTGTGTGTGTGTGTGTGTGTGTGTGTGTTTGGTAGCTGTGTTTTCAGTGGTTGGCAGTCCCTCCAACATGATGGAGTGAGTGAGAGAGACAGAGAAGAGCGGGGGGGGAGGAGGAGGGAACAGTGTGTGTCACGGCGTGTCATTGACTCACACCGCAGCATCTGACATTAAAAAACAAACAGCATAACCCAACTCTCCCTTTACACACACAAACACCAGCACACACACACACACACACACACACAGCCACACACACGCACACACACAGCACACACACACAACACACACACGCACACACACACACACACACCCACACACACCACACACACACACACACACACACACTGCTGTTTCCAGTTAATAAGTGCTTTTTTCCTAGATTCGACTATAAGCATTAGAATGTGAGGCACTTGTAACACTTCTCCTGTTTTCTCCCTGTCTCCTTC